>NC_067493.1:4024489-4324489 GCF_947179515.1 Apodemus sylvaticus | reverse complement strand
CATTGTCCCATCACAGTGCCCCACTGTCCCATCACAGTGCCCCACTGTCCCATCACAGTGCACCACTGTCCATCACAGTGCCCCACTGTCCCATCACAATGTCTCATTCTCTGATCATCGTGCCCCACTATCACATCACAGAGACCCACTCTCCCATCACAATGATACATTTTCACATCACAATGCCCCGATGTCCCATCACAATGCCCCACTGTCCCATCACAGTGCCCCACTGTCCCATCATAATTCCCCACTGTCCCATTCCAATGTTTTTATTAGTCAGGGCTCTTTTGATTCACAGAACATATGGGTGGTCTCTATATATTTAGGGAGTTTCTCGAGGACTCACAGTGTGCAGTCCAACTCCCCAAACATGGTCAGCAGTAGCTCTAGATGCACGTCCAAGGATCTAGCAGTCTCTCAGTCCGATGAGGCAAGCAGGCAGAGAAGAGTGTCTGCCTCCTTCCAATGTCCTTCTGTAGGTCTCCAGGAGAGGGTGTGGCTCAGATTTAAGGCTGTCAGTCTCCAGCAGTGGGCGTGGCCCAGATTAAAGCCTGTCAGTCTCCAGCAGGGGGCGTGGCCCAGATTAAAGCCATGTGCTACTGTGACTTTAATCCCAGATGATCTTGAACTTGGAGATCTCCTTATCTCAATCTTTTGGAATTCACAGAAACTATGCTTCAAAATCTCCTCGCCAACATCCAAGTCAGAAACTTGTATCTCTGAGCCTCCAGATTCAGATCACAAGAGAGCTAATTCTGGATTAATTTTGAGATTGTAATTAGGATTCTTAACATTCAGGCCAAAAAATGTGTCTTTTCCATGAGAATATGAAATTTATAACTATATGGCCACATAGGGCTTCACAGCTATATCCTTCCCCTGCAAGGAAGGACTCTAGAGACCAGGCTAGAGATCACTGTCCATGCTCAGGCTTGGTGGTCATTATCTCTCTCCAGGAAACACTTATCTCCTGGAAAACAGGGCATGTGATCTGCATGGAGTAATGGCGTGTTGTTAGATTTGTGACATTTAGACCACACTTGGAGGCAGTCGGGTGTGGTACACTGTCGTAAATTCAGTTATAGAACAGGTTGGAAGTGACTGAGATGAGAGCTGTTTGGGAAATGGAGGATTTGGACATTGGTTGACAAATTTGGACACACAACTGTTGGGGAGTGTCTGGTGAGATGGGTCTCTCACAGCCTGACTGACAGAGCAGGGAATACAGAGAATGCACTATACCATCTGTTTTCATCTCTCAGTTACAGTGTCAGATCTGAGTCATCTTGTTTTCCTGATTCCTCTCCACAAGCATCATCTGCAAGCAAGACCATCCTGAGAACGTCCCTCCCGTCCTGAATCTCCACATGCTGAAGGTGACCCTGGAACTGCCTTCTAACAAGTTCATGCGGCCAAAGCCTAGGAAGAAAGTGGACATCTCAAGTCTTCTGCTGCCAACGTGATGGGCTGGCTCTTCTCTCCATCCTGACACAGGTCTCCACAGCTAACACATTTGGAAATAAAGCACAGCACTTTCCCATTGTTCTGACACTGACAAATCTCAGTGGCTGAGACCTCTGGCTTTTGAAAGGGAGGTGATCAACATTTGTGTCCCAGGAGAGTCTCCCGGGATGGGCACCTCAGCTTCTGTTCAGTAGAGGGAGAGCATTAACAGGAAGAAAAAGCCTGTTCCCCATGACATAAACAATCCCTTGTCTGAACATTCTAGTGAATCCTGGAGAGCTCTGGGCATCCCCTGTGATGTCACCAGTGATGTCACAACACCCACTGCTCTCAGGGCTTTCAATTAGTCCCTAGAGAGTTCACCCATATTTATGTGTGCAAGATGGAGGAGGAGTCTACTTGAGAGTGAGAATGGGGAGCTTAGAGAAATGAGAGAGAGGCCAAAGGAAGCTGTTTTTCCATCTCACTGTAAACCAGCAAGGAAGATGTGGTCCTGGGAAAGGCACAATGTGTCATGGAACAGTGAAGTGAAATTTCCTGGAGTAGGCACACTTGAACATGGCTTCCCAGTAGTTGGTAACAGGAAATGGTGCGCCCGTATATTATTTAGAAATAATATTTACTCAGCTACATCCTCATCTGACAGGAGGGACATAGAACTCTTGAGTAGTTTCAATAAGTAGCAGTAACCCTATCATTAAATTTACAAAGGTCTGTTTCATTTATTCTTTCTTTTTTATTGATTATTCTGTTTGTTTACATTTCACATATTATTCCCCTTCTAGGTTACCCATCAGGTGGCACCCATTTCACACCCTGCTACCTTCCCATGGGTACTCCTCAATCTACCCATTCACCCACTCCATTTTTGCTGTAGAAAACTAACAATTTATTGTCTAATTCCCCAACCATGGTCAGCAGCAGCTGTGGATAGAAAATATTACAGTTAAATAGTTGGCATGAAAAACATTTTTAAAATAATTAAAAGGAATTATAAATATAAAACTTTCTGATAAAATTGAAGAAATACATAGAAAAAGGGTTAAAATAGAAGAATTCAAAGGGAAATGATATAGTCAAAATGCTAGTAGTAGTAAATGTATGAATACTAACTGACAAAAGATGTAGAGAAATTTTCTGATAGAATTCCAGATGTTTGTGAGAGTCATTTCAAAAGAATGGAAGAAATGTAAAGAAAGACATGTCAAACTGAAGAATAGGATAGAAAATAATATAGATAAAATAGTACTAAGACAAAATGTATCTATACTAACTGACAAGCAATGTAGACAACTTTTCTGATTGAATCAAAGATTTTATGGAAAAATATCTGATACAATTTAAGAAATATATAAGAAAAAGTTTTACAGTGAAGAATTCGATAAAAATAATGTAAATTAAAGTGTATACATAGTTAGTATGTCAAAACTAATTGACACTACATGTAGTAAAATATTCAGATGAAATTGAAGATTTTCATGGAAAATTATTTTGATAAAATCGAACAAATATATAGGAAAATGGGTTAATATTGAAACTTGGAATCCAAATTAAAAGAGATGGAAGTAGAAAACATTCCTAATCTAAATGAATACTCACACTGAAAATTTTGAATAAATAGAAAATTTACATGGAAAAACATTTTTGAAAAAATGGAAGAAATATATAGAAAAAAGTTTGAAATTAAAATATTGGATGGGAAATAATTTCCCATAATAGAGTCTGTATTAATGCAAACTGACAAAGCTTGTAGAACAATTTTAAGATAAAATGGGAGATATCATTGAAAATATGTGATAAAGTTGAAGAAATATATAGAAAGAAAAGTTAAAATAGAATATTTTGATGGAAATTGACACTTGTCAAATAGTAAGCATTGAAAACCTTTACAAATTGAAAGAGTAAGTAGAAAATTTTCTGAAAAAAAAACCTTTCATAGAAAGCCTTTTCGATGAAATTGGAGAAATATATAAATATATGTGTTAAAATTGAAGAATTTGATGAAAAGTAATACACATGAAATTGTACACATAGATAACACATCAAAACTGACAAACCATATTGAAAAATTCTAATCAAATTGATAGATTTCATGGAATATATTTCTGATAAAATCGAAGAAATATATCGAAAAATATTTCAAATTGAGATTTGGCATTGAAATTAAAACACATTAAAAGAATGACAAAGAAAATATATCTAAAATTAGTGCACAGGCAAATTTTAGGAATAAATTGAAAAATAAAGTGTTAAAATTGAAGAATTTATTGGAAAATAATAATGGTAAAAAGATAAACAGAAAATGTATTTTACTAAATGATCAAGTACATACAAAAGATTTCTGATAAAAGTCATAATTCTCATGGAAAATATTTCTGATAAATTTTGAAGATATATTGAGAAGAATTGTTAAATTGAAAATTTTCATGGGAAACAATTCAGATGAAATTGTTTACAGAAAAATATGAGTTAAAATTGAAGAATTAGTTGGAAAATCAAAATGGTAAAAGACTTTACATAGAAAATATACCTATACAATTTGTCTAAGGACATAGAAAAAATTGATCAAATTGAAGATTTTGATAGAAAAGCCTAGACGCATGGAATACCCAAGACACAATTCACATAACAAATGATGCCCAAGACATAGGAAGAACAAAGTACGGATCCTTGGCTCCTTTGTTGAAAGGGAAAAAATACCCACAGAATGAGACACAGGGACAAAAGTTTGAGCAGAGTCTGAGGGAAAGACCAGCCAGAGACTGCCCCGCCCAGGGATGCATCCCATGTACAGTTACACAACCCAGACACTATTGTGGGTGCCCACAAGTGCTGGGTGACAGGAGCCGGATACAGCTGTCACCTGGGAGGCTCTGCTAGTGCATGACAAATACAGAGGGGGACACTCTCACCCGGCCATTGCACTGAGCACAGGGTCAACAATGGGGGAGCTAGAGAAAGGACCCAAGGAGCTGAAGGGGTTTGCAGCGCCACAGGAGGAACAACAATATGTGTCACCCAGTACCCCGCAGAGCTCCCAGGGACAAAACCATCAACCAAAGAGTGCACATGGAGTTAGTTACCCATGGCCCCAGACGCATCAGAAACAGAGGATGAACTTGTTAGACACCAAATGGGGGAGAGGCCCCTGGTCCTGGAAAGACTTGATGCCTTAGTGTAGAGAAATGAAAGCCCAGGGAAGCCGGGAAGGGTTGATTGGGGAAGGAGAGATGGCTCATGGGATTTTTGGGGGAGGGGTGAACCAGGAAAGTGGACAACATTTGAAATGTAAATAAAAATATACCAAATAAAAAATTTAAAAAAAATTAAATTTGACCAGAAAAAGTATTCTATTTTCTTGGTCAATTAGTACAGGTATATTTTCTAGGGGTATATTTAACCACGATTATTTTTCACCATATTCTCCGATTTTGACACATTTTCTATAACTTTCTTCAATTTTATCAATAATGTTTTTCATGTTAATCTTTAATTTTAACAATTTTCTATGCTTCTTTAATTTTATCAGAAATAATTGACATCAAAACTTTCAGTTTTATCATCATATTTTTCTGTGTTCTTGGACATTTAGTAAAAGTAAATGTCCTATGTTTACATTTTTACCATTATTATTTTCTAACAAACTCTTCGATTTTAACACTTTATATGTATTTCTTTAATTATATTAGAAATATTGTCTAAGAACATTTTCAATTCTATAAGAAAATGTTTCTACTACCTTTTACAATATTTTAGATGTTTTTATGTCTACGACTTTACCTGGATTATTTTCCATGAATATATTCAATTTTACCACTTTTGTATATATATTTCTTCAAAAATATGACAAAAAATTTCCATCAAAATCTTCATTTTTTATCAGAAAATATATCTACTTAACTCTTTAACTAGTATAGATGTTTTCTATATCTACCGTTTATTTTAATTTTATTATTTCCATGAATTCTATTTTAACTTTTTAGTATAATTCTATTTTTATCAGAAATATTTTCCATCAACATCTTAAATTTTATCAGAATATTTTCTATGTGTTTGTTCACTTAGTATAGATATATTTCTATGTTAACCATTTTACCATTATTACTGTTGATCAAATTTTTCAATTTTACCACTTTTTCTTGGTATTTATTTAATTTTTGTATACCATTCTTCAATTTTATCAATAATATTTCTATGCAAATGAATTTTATCAGAAAGTGCTTGTGCTTCCTTCTTCAATTATTTTAGAACTGTTTAATATGTCTATACTTTATTCTGTATTATTATACATGAAAACCTTTAATTTGAACACATATTTATATATTTCTTCATTTTTTTCAGCAATATATTCGATGTAAACCTTTAATGTTATCAGACTATATTTTGACTCAATTCTTGAATTAGTTTAGGAATATTTTCTATGTCTACAATTTTATTTGTATTATTTTCCATGAAAATCTTCAATGTTAACACTTTTTTCTATGCTTCTTCAATTTTATCAGAAATATTTTCCATTAATATTTTTAATTAGGACATAGAACATCAGAAAATGTTCTATGTCCTTAGTCAATTAATAAAAATATATTTTCTATGTTGTCTATTTTACCATTATTATTTAACAATGCATTCTGATCTTTTAACACTTTTTCTATATATTTCTTCAATAGTTTCAGAAATATTTTCCATGTAAATCTTCAATTTTAACACATTTCATAAATTTCTTCAATTTTATTAGAAATACATTCAGTGTAACTCTTCAATCATACAGTGAATATGTTAGATGCAAAATGTTTAAAAATATTTACCCAATATACTCTTTAATGCATATAAAATTAAGAGAAAATGTGTGTGTGTGTGTGTGTGTATGTGTGTTTCATTCACAATTACAAAACATTTGGCAGGTGTAAGGATGACATACACACCCACTGAAAACAGAAAACTATCACATCATACGGCCATCTTATATAAGTGTATCAGGATGCTATGTCTACCATTTATTTTAATTGTATTATTTCCATGAATTCTATTTTAACTTTTTAATATAATTCTATTTTTATCTGAAGTATTTTCCATTAACATCTTAAATTTTATCAGAATATTTTCTATGTGCTTGTTCACTTAGTATAGATATATCTCTATGTTAACCATTTCACCATTAACATTTTGTGATAAAATTCATTTATATAGAAAATATTATTGATAAAATTGAAGAAAGGTATACAAAAATTAAACCATGGACATGGTTCCTTTATAGTCAAGTTTGCTAAATAAAATTAATTTTATGACTGGGTCTACTGAAGAATCCATTCTTGATATTAAAATGATTAATTTTGAGATTGTGATTAGGATTTTAACCATGAAGGGCAAAAAAGTCTTTTCCATGAGAATGTGAAATTTATAACTATATGGCCATATAGGGCTTCACAGCTATATCCTTCCCATGCAAGGAAGGACTCTAGAGACAGGGCTAGACTTCACTGTCCATGCTCAGGCTTGGTGGTCATTATCTCTCTCCAGAAAACACTCATCTCCAGGATAATAGGAGCTGTGATCTGCAGAGATCTGTGGTTGGGTGTTGTTAGATTTGAGACATTTAGACCACACTTGGAGGCATTCGGGTGTGGTACACTGTGGTCAATTCAGTTGTAGAATGGGTTGGAAGTGGCTGAGGGACAGATGAGAGCTGTTTGGGAAATGGAGAATTTGGACATTTGTTGACAAATTTGGACACACAACTGTTGGGAAGTGTCTGGTTAGATGGCTTTCTCATAGCCTGACTGACAGAGCAGGGAATACAGAGAATGCACTACACCCTTTGTTTTCATCTCTCCATCACAGTGTCAGATCTGAGTCATTTTGTTTTCCTGATCACTGTCCGCAGCCATCATCTCCAAGCAAGACTATCCTGAGAACGTCCCTCCCGTCCTGAATCTCCACATGCTGAAGGTGACCCTGGAGCTGCCTTCTAACAAGTTCATGCAGCCAAAGCCTAGGAAGAAAGTGGACATCTCAAGTCTTCTGCTGCCAACGTGATGGGCTGGCTCTCCTCTCCATCCTGACCCAGGTCTCCACAGCTAACACATTTGGAAATAAAGCAAACCACTTTCCCATTGTTCTGACACTGACAAATCTCAGTGGCTGAGAACTCTGGCTTTTGAAAGGGAGGTGATCAACATTTGTGTCCCAGGAGAGTCTCCCGGGATGGGCACCTCAGCTTCTGTTCAGTAGAGGGAGAACATTAACAGGAAGAAAAAACCTGTTCCCCATGACATAAACAATCCCTTGTCTGAACATTCTAGTGTATCCTGGAGAGCTCTGGGCATCCCCTGTGATGTCATCCGTGATGTCACAACACCCACTGCTCTCAGGGCTTTCAATTAGTCCCTAGAGAGTTCACCCATATTTATGTCTGCAAGATGGAGGAGGAGTCTACTTGACAGTGAGAATGGGGAGCTTAGAGAAATGAGAGAGAGGCCAAAGTAAGCTGGATTTCCATCTCACTGTAAACCAGTGAGGAAGATGTGGTCCTTGGAAAGGCACAGGGAGTCATGGAACAGTGATGTGAAAAATTCCTGGATTAGGCACACTTTAGCCTGGATTTCCAGTAATGCATAAACATACCTGTTTGTTTTGTGTTTTCTTTTTTTTATGTTTTCTTTTCTTTTTCAAGTGTGTCCTTTCTTTGTCAGTGTCAGCTCAAAAAAGATGAGGTGACTAAAGGCAGAGAGTTACAAAATCTTCTGCCCAGAATTTCTGGATGTTGATCTTTTAAAAGCCCTGGTTTTTCTGGAACTGTTTGGGGTCCCATTAGATCATTTCCTCCACTTTTTACTCTCTGACTTACATCCAGTCTCAGTAAGTCAGTGACGCTCCATAAATTATGAATCAGTTGTAGGAGCAGATATAGCTTGGAGATAGATTTTAAGGAAGGGGTGTCTGATAGTAGAAAAAGAAATGACTAGAATTATGGGGCAAGCTGGTGTCCTATTTTCTCCTCAAGAAAACTTTACAACCAGATTTCTCTTTGTTCAATCATTTTTATTTCTAATGAGTTTTCGCTGAAGATCTCCAGGCAGCTCTCTTTCTCTCTATGTGCTGCCTGTGACAGTTCCCCAAGCAATTCTCTCTTGCTATTCTGAAAACTTTACCTTGATAGTTTTTTTTTCTTGCAGCTCATAGGCCCAGTCACTTAATTTATATATAAATGCAGTAAATGACTTCAGCTATCTTTTTGATTATCATATAAATCAGAATCCTGTGAACCTAGCCTCTTGCTACTTAGGAGACAACAATTATTTATTTCCCTTAAACTTAGCAAAATAATTTAGATATCTGCTTGCCTCTGTTAAGCACAAATGATAAGCGTGCTGTGGGTACCCTTTCTAGAAATTACAAGTTCTACAGGACCTGGATCTACCCTTGCTCTGTGCCAGGCTGATCCTGAACTCAGTATATATATATATATATATATATATATATATATATATATATATATATATATATATATATATATATATACAGAACTTGCAAAGTAGCTTTACACAGACCAGTGATGAAGAATATCAAAGTCAAGTTTGGTAAAAGATAAGGATTCATGTTGATCTCATCAATAACAAAAAGCAATACCTGAAAAAACTCATATCTTCTTGATGGTATTCTAAAACAAGGCACAGTGATGAATAAGGGAGATGTCTGTCTCCATGTACGGCTTTCTTGCCTCCTGGTTGTATTTCCTTGCGTTTTCTGCCTTCCCTGCACCAAATTAATGTCTTGCTCCCTTCTTCAAAAAACAAAAAGCAGTGTTGTTATTACTATAGTTGTAATTAGGGGCTAATTATTACTATTGTTATGCAAGGAGACTTGGAGACGTGTTTGAATGAGGTGTCTGATGTGAAATTCACGAAGCAATAAATCTATGAAAAAAAGATGTTGGGAGATGATTAAGAGGGGGAAGAAGAAAACTACAAAACAAGCTTATGTCTAAAACAAAGTACCAGATAGAAGAAACCCAGTGACAGAGGAAGCAAGGGAGATAGACTGTGAAATTGTTAGTATACGAGGGACGGAGTGGTGTACTGGAGCAAGAAGAATGACGACATGCCATGACTCGGATTCGAACTGAGGTTGCTGCGGCCACAACGCAGAGTACTAACCACTATACGATCACGGCGAGCCACGCGCCCAGCGGTGTGTGAAGCACGTTCACCCGTTGCTAGCGATGTCTGGCGAGCTCAGTCAGTCCGGTCCTGCTGGGTCTGGCGCCGCGGTCCGCGTCTGCTCGCCCGTCCGCCCCGGCGGAGCGACCTCGGGCCAGCCTGTGGTTCCCTCAGCAGTGGCGGGTCCCCGCCGTCGGTTGCGGCGCCAAGTGCACGCGCCCGGGCCTCGGCTGGGCGCGGAGGGTGAAGTCTGTGCACCGAGGCTCCGCGGCGGCCACACCGGCGAGGACCGCAGGGCCCGTGCAGCCCGCGCCTCCCGGATGCTGGAATCCGCCCGCCAGCCGGGGATCGGGGATCGGGGCCCGTGGGGGCCCCACGCTGGCGGGGTCGCGGCCCGGGCGCCCAGCCGGGCTCCGCGAAGCAGCCCAAGTGCGCTTTAGAGTCGGCCCTTCGTAGACACGGAGCGCGGACGCGCCAGGGCAGGTCACCCCGGGCGTGGGCCGCAGCCTCTCTGCGCAGTGCGCGGCGGGCGCTCAGGGAGGCCGGACGCCGAGGGAGATGGAGGACTGGACCGCCGAGGGGCGGGGAGCGGAGGACAGGGGTGGGGGGACCCCCCGCGGGGTGCGGAGGAGGCGGGAGCCGGATGGCTAGGGAAGAGACTCGAGCGTTTTGAACCGAGCTGATGATGTTAGGAAGACAATAAACTCACGGTGTTGTGTTGAAAGAGAGAGAGAGAGAGGGAGGGAGGGAGGGAGGGAGGGAGAAAGAGGGCAAAGAACAAAACCCGATGGGCAAAGGAAGAATCGAGTCCTAGCACCGTTTCTGTCTTCAAGGGAAAGACTATGCGGGGTGACTCACGTATTAGCTTTAAAACACCTATTGAAAAGCGGTGCCGGTCTGTTGCAAGTTCAGCACTGGAACCAAGAGGAAGCAGCTGATATTCGAACCCCAGTGTTGAGAGCTGGGTTCCTTTGGTGCTGTTTGGCCTTAAGAAAGTAAAACTCCGAGGTGAAATAACTCTTCAGCGGCCTTCTAAGTAGGCGTCCAACCTAACTCCCTAAAGCATCGTTCTGCTTGATTTTGCGGCCAAACAGGCACTTTCTACAAACCTTTCCGGGGGAAAAAATGGTAGGATGGCAGGAAGAAGAATGGATCGTCCGATAACTTGCCACAAGGCTAGATAGAAAAGAAAGTGACAAAAACAAGCCTACTCGGCAACAGCAAATTATTACTACCCTGAGGACTAAGTAAATAAATAACTAATGATAAAGAGAAAAAAAAAGGTGTTTTAACCACAAATGACCAGGGGAGAGTGCGAACGCAGTCCCCAACTACCACAAATTATGCAGTTGAGTTTCCCGCATTTGGGGAAATAGCAGGGGTCAGCACATCCCAAGTGCAATGGGTGAGCCTCGCCCTGGGAAAACCACCTTCGTGATCATGCTAACTCCCCTACCAGGTAAGTATGCTTTAATCACGCACAGCCCCGACTCACACCCGCCCACCCTCCACTCTTAACACAAGGTCACTTCGCCCCACCCGATCGCGGGCCTCCCCCCGTCACACGCGCAGTCTTGTCGCTCCGCTCACATGTGGGGACCGCGCTCTCTCCCACGCCGTGGAGGAATTCCTCGCTTTCCTCGGTGGCTGCGGACGCGGCAGCCCCTGCGCGACACTCATCTGCATAAGCCACGCCCACGCCGGGCACCCAGGAGTGACGTCACCTCCCTACCTTTCGCCGCCCCGTCCTGGGGTCTGTGCAACTGTCTCGCTTGCGCAGTGCTGGGCCGTTGAAGGGCCAGAGACCAATCATCTTGCACCATCTCTTACCCCTAAGCAGCCGCTCGTTGCCCACCCCCTCGGTCCCAACATCCTTGGGGCTCACTCTTTTGGGTGCGGACCGACGGACGCCCGTCTTCTCCTCGTTGGAGACTGGCGTCAGGCCGCACGGGAGCCAGCCCTGCCCAGGGGTCTCCCCGCGCCGCTGCGACCTGCCCGCCCGCTGCCGCGTGTGGTCTCCCCCGCTGTACTTTAAAGGGCTCTTGATTTATTTACCGGTCGTTCTATGTGTTCTCTTCGACAGAAACATCACGAAACGGACACTAAGTTGGGATATTGGTATGTAGGGGTACCCAAGTCTGGGTTCCTGGTCCAGGGGATCCAATAAGCCTTCTCCTCCGGCCCCTGCATGCAAGAGGTGCACGTCTCAATGGCCAGCAGGGCCGTGCACAGCTTTAAACCCAGCACTGGGGAGGCAGAGGCAAGTGGATTTCGGGGAGTTTCAGGCCAGCCTGGTCTACACAGTAAGTTCCAGGCTGCTCAGGTTTATAAGTGTCAGACCTTCTCTCCTCCCCCCCCGGCCCCCCCCCCGCAGCCCCCAGACAGGGTTTCTCTGTGTACCCCTGTCTGTCCTGGAACTTACTTTGTAGACCAAGCTGGCCTCGAACTCAGAAATCCACCTGCCTCTGCCTCCCAAGTGCTGGGATTAAAGGCTTGCGCCATCACAATACAGAACAAAATGAAACCATATTGTTAGGTGATTTCATCTGTCATGTTCTACTCGTCTGTAATAATTCTCCTTATTCCTCACACTAAAATTCAATATAACACTGGAACCTTCAGGTGGAGAAAGTCATTACTCAGCATTCAGGAAAAACAGCGAGGCAAGTGAATTTGTGTGAGGAGTTTGAGGCCAGCCTGGTCTATATAGTTAGTTCCATGCTGTCCAGGAAGGAATATGTTCCGTGGGGTTTTAAAAATATATATGCAATTTCTGGTTAATTAAAGTACCTTTTTCATCTGCCGCTTCTCACTCCTTAAAAAGTAAACAAAACCCTGATTTCTTTTACATGTGTGTGTGTGTATGTCTGTATGTCTGTCTGTCAGACTATTACCGGTGCTTGGTACTGTGTGTACACTAATGCCAATGCCTCCTGAGGCAGCTGCCTTGTGAGCTGCCTGGTGTAGGTGCTAGGAGCTGAACTTACTCTCTGACCCATCTCTCCAGCCCCTTGCCTCTGTTTAGACCATTCTGTGTTCTTGATGTACAAGGAACAGCGCGTCTTCAACAAGGGGAACAGGGGACCAAGGCTGATTGGCTAACTGGGGTTCCTGTGATTATGGGCTGCTGGTGCTAGGAAGGTACCAGTTGGCACTTGGGTAATCTGGGGCTATCTCAGCTGCAGAAACTATCTATTGTCCGCCTCTGTGTTTCCGTTTCATTCTTGTGACTTCTAGGTAGTTTTTTTTTTTTTTTTTCATCCCATACTTGGGAGATAGAGGCAGGTGGATCTCTGTATAGTGAGACCCTGTCTCGAAAAACAACAGAAAGCCGTACCCTGGCTCTGGGCAGTCATCTTTTAGTATAAGGTTTTGAAGGATGATCCAAATTCTTTGCTGTGGCTTATATCCTCGGTGGATGGGGGAGGGATGCTCTAGGCATGCTCAGTCCCTGGCCATCTAAGTCATGGAAAGGAAAGACAGGGAGAGGGCCCCAGATCTCCCATGGAAATCTGCCCACGGCTTCCAGGGAGGAGAGAGGAGCTCAGAAGCGTTTTGTAAGTATCTCCTACCTAGCTCCTTAACTACTACAGCTGGAGATCTGAGTCTTGAATGCCCTGGCTGAAGTGTCTGGATTTTTATGTTCCAGAAGAGCAGAGTGCACTAAGGACACATCTGTCACTAGACTGAGACTCGTTTACTGAGAAGGAACAGCAGAGGAGCCCAGCGCAGCCCTGGTCCCGTCGCTGTCTTTTTCATGGCATCCTTGTCCTCCTCTTGTGTATCCTGGGTTTTCCTCTCCCATGTTCTTTTATTGTATGTTAGCCTGGCTTCAGAAGTGTTTGCTCCCCCCCCCACTTCTCTCACACACACACACAGACACACAGACACACACACAGCACAAAAGCAGCAAATGAAGGACTGATAACCACAGCAACAGGCACAGATTTAAAATGCATGAAAGTGATGTGGCAGGGAGGGAGCTGGCTGGGAGGAGTACATGTAGTCACGTGACTAGTACATAAAATTTAGGTCGGGCGGAATGGCACAGGCCCTCAAGTGCTCCAGAGGTCGGGACAAGAGGCTGAGGCAGAGGCAGGCACATCACAATGAGTTCTGAATGCAAAGGGGCCCAGTATGTGAACTGAAAACATAATCCCGCCACGGGATGGTTAGGAGGAAGGCTTTTAGCGTAGGTAAGAAAGAGAAAATACATCAATATATATGCATAGATGAGAGTGATTTACTGTAAGATCCTGAGTGTGGACCACTTTTTTCAGTATCTAAGCAGCTGTGTATTTTACTTTAAGGAAAATGATCTTTAATCATTGTATTTTAGTATAAAAATTGTGGAAAAGGTCTTCCTGACTCCACATATCCCAAAGCAGCAGAGATGTGGCAAATACATGTGAGAAATGGGGAACTAAATGAGGAGCCTTTGTGATCCTCATTTTGTTGTGTCTAGGCAGAAACAAAAGATTGCTGGGCAGAAGGACTATAGTGCTGAGACTCGGATTCGAACCGAGGTTGCTGCAGCCACAATGCAGAGTACTAACCACAATACGATCACGGCAGGCCACACGCCCAGCGACAGGGTTTATATCCAGAATACTAAGTACTAAACGGCCATGCCCCCTGGTCCTGAGCAATTAGCAGGGCGGGCTAGGAGCTGCAGTCCATTAGTGCCCTGCCCTGCCCTCCCTCGGCCTTCTGCCCCTCTGCTTCCTGCTGAGCGCCTGTGCGGGGTCCTTACAGGCCAGCAGCTTGGTGTTCTAGGGGACTGGAGGCTCCTACTGGTCTATGCTGGTTTCCATGCTTCCCAGCGGCCTGTAGTACCGAATGCGTCCTCAGTGGCTAGTGCTAGGTTGGTTGAATGATGAGGGCCACTGCTGAGAAGGCGTGGGCCTATCCCACTCTTGTAGATGCTGTTTTTCCCAGGGCACGTGATATACTAGCCCTCCATCACTGTCCTCTCGGCTGTGGCTGGAGTACCTCCCGTTGGGTCTTTTCAAAAAGCTGAGAGCAAACCTTCAGAGACCAAAACTGTCACCACCAGTCCCCGGATTCCTTACCACACGACTTTGTTTCTGTGGTTTATTTTGCTTTTTCTATATACTGTGTGCATTAAATTGGTTCTGGAATTTTCTGACTGAGAATTATGCTGCAGTCACTTTTGTACGAATTTCTTTAGCCAGTCGTGTGTTTCTGTGAGGTAGAATACCTACCTTATAATATTTTCTCTGTGTTTTATTAAAACCGTTTTTGGAAACTTGTTGTCTATAACTTTTACTATTTTAGGGTTTAATTTTATTACTTTAGCGTTTGAGACAAGTGCCTTTAGGTCCCCACAGTCTGAGTTCAGATGACTTTCTCCCATTTCTGGCTTCCAGTCGACTGTTGTATTTTTGCTCCTTCCCATGTTGTGAATCCCACAGTCCAGGCTATTACTTTTGTTTAAAGGGTCAAATATTTCTGAATGATGTATCAGTATCAACATAAGTGATATCTTCACCTTCTTTTGTGCCTACCGGACTCCCTCTTACGTTTGTCTGTGGGGTTGTATCCAGTGGTTATGATTTTTGTTTGTTTGTTATTTTGTTTGGAGATGGGTTCTCCACAGTCCTGGCTGTCCTGGAACTCCCTGTGTAGATCAGGCTAGCCCAGAACTCCTAGAGATCTGCTTCCTGAATGCAAGAAATAAACAAGTGAGCCACATTCTCAAGGTATTTATAAGTCTTGATATACTTTTGTTTTACTGTTTTGTTTTGTTTTGTTGTTGTTGCTGCTGCTGCTCCTGTGTGTGTGTATGTATGTGCGTGTGTGTGTGTGTTAAAAATTGCCTTTGTTGTCCAGGCTGCTAGGGTGTGACGGCGACTCTCAGGTCGTCAACTTGACTACATCTGGAATTCGCTAAAACCCAAGTGGCCAGGTACACCTGTGAGATTTTTTTCTTAATTAAACCATTTGAAGTGGAAGACCCACTTCTGATCTGGACTTCTGAGGTGGGAAGGTCTGCTTTTAAACCAGATCTATTGAGGTGGGAAGATCCACCTCCAATCTGGGCCATACTTTCTGCTGGTGAGCTATTTAAGGGACATGGAAGAAGGAAGCTTGCTCTCTCTGGCCGCCGGCTCTCGCTCTAGAAAGCAAGTCTATTCCTTCACTGGTGTTAAAGTCTACTCTCTCGGATGCTGCCATCCACTGCGGACCGGCTGAGACGGCCAGCCTTGTTAGACAGCCAGTGCTGGACTAGCAGGACCCCAGCCTGTAAAGGAGGTAGGTAGGGAAGGGAACCACTGGAGGAGGTAAGAATGAAAACCTGGTGCAGATTGATTTCATCAACCTGGATCAGACTTCAGAGAGTCTGATGCCACGGGGTCAGCAGATTTAAATCACTGTGCAATTTGTGAAAAGATTTCCAGGCATCATCCCAGGTGCACAATAAAGCCGGTAAGGTGTGCCTGCGCACATGGAAATTCCTTCTCAAGGGGCGTATGGCCATGAGGGTGGGCGTCATAGCTAAAAGCACATGTCACATGTCCCCTAAGGATGGCGGTGGGTCAGGGAGGCACGAGTCTAGAATAATCATTCTGGGAGTTAGGGTGAGGTCTGTCCCTACAGAGAACAAAGAGGTCCCCAGGTTGTTAATAACTTCTACTCTCAGCTTTCTGGGTAGAATGCAGATTTTTATTTTACCTCCTCCATTGAGGAGACACCCTTGAAAGACTAACGCTCTCGCTTCTCTCAGGGCTTCGCTGTGAGGACAAGGCCCTCATGTTCTCTAGGTTATGTGCCTAATACAGCTGTGTATGACCTTGAACTTTTGACTCTCCTGGCTTAGCCTCTCCTGTGCTGAGATTACATGCAAGGGCTTCAAAGTTCGATTAACGTTGAGAGAATTTTTATGGTACAGGATTTGCAGTTAACGTTTAGTTTCCTTGCTTCAGCACTTTAAAGATTCACTGTGGCTATCTCCTGGCCTGTGTGGCTTCTGGTAGAATCCTGGAACTCCAGAAAAACCCTCACAGCATCCTTCCTTCTGTTCCTATGTATTTACTTGTGTTTTTCTTGGGCAACTATTGAAATGTTTCTCTTGGCCCTAGGATTTGATTAAAAAATGTGTCCGAGCTAATTTTACTTTGTTTCTTGTGTTTATTAGCTTCAGATCCAAGTCAATCACATATCAATGCATTTATTGAGTAGGTTGGTGGGGACAACAGGGGAATCTCAAGAATTTCAGATGCTGTCTGTCTGGTGACATACTTAGTTTTGTTGATTGGCAGAGCCTAGATGTGTCCTTTTTTTGAGTCACGGTTTCTCTGTGCAGACCTGGCTGTCCTTGAACTCTTTCTGTAGACCAGGCTGGTCTCAAATTTAGTGATCTGCCTGCCCTGCCTACCAGGTGCTGCTATTAAAGTCCATGCCTCTGTTCCCTGCCAGCCCACATAGTTGTTTGCTAAGAATACATTTTAAAGATTTTAAAAGTCACGAAAGATGGTAGGTGTGACACAGTGGGTAATGAAGAGCCTTCAAAGGGACTAAAAAACAGCTCAAGAGAATTTGGCTCTGGGACTTCCAGAACCTTTAACATAAGCAGGTTTTCCTGTGACTCCCCACTCTAGGGACTTTTGGGATGCAATGGGATGGCATCTTCAGGGTAGCAGTTGCTGGAGGCTAACAGTATGATGTCAGTGATGGCCTTCAGGCACAGCCCTGGCTGTGACAGGAGAACAAAGCATGTTCTGACTGGTCTTGGCATTTAGGTTGAAGTATATGAGGGCACAGAGGGACCACAGACCCATGATCTGATGAAATGTGGCAGATATCTCCCATCGCAGGATTGTAGTTGATTCTGGTTGCCCTAAACTAACCTTTGCTGGCCCAGTAGCCACTAGGTTCCCAGTTGTATGCAGCAGGAGAGGCCTGTACCTACGCTGAAAGGACTCTGGGAGCTCGGTTTCATTGGTAGTAGTCTCTTCAAAGTCTTCCCCCCTTTACTCACACTTTTCAAGTACCCCAATTTTTCTTTTTTATTTATTTATTTATTTATTTTATGTTTGTGAGTAGACTAGCTAGATGGTTGTGAGCCACCATGTGGTTGCTGGGTATTGAACTCAGGTCCTCAGGAAGAGCAAATAGTGCTCTTAACCACTGAGCCATCTCTCCAGCGGCCCCCCCCCCCCCCAATTTTTCATGAGTTAGGTTTAAGTTTTCCTTACATATCATGAATCTGGGTTTTTGTTGTTATTTTAGGTTTTGTGTTGTTCTTTTTTTGTTATAAGATTTAGTTAATATATGAGTGGTCTATCTACATCTACACCTACACACCAAAAGAGGCCATCATACCCACTTACAGATGGCTGAGAGCCACCATGTGGTTGCTAGGAATTAAACTCAAGACCTCTGGAAGAGTAGGCAGTATTCTTGCAGTTATTTTAGTTTTTGTTTGTTGTTTGTTTTTTTTACTTCTGTTTTGGCTCTGTGTTTCAGTTTGGAAATTTCCAACTGTTTATGGATATCTGTTCCCTGATCTTGAGTTCTGCAACATGTAACTTGCTGGGAATCCCTCTGTGAAGTTGTCAACTCTGTTAAAAAACCGATCTTTTTATTTGATGTGTATGCGTACGCCTGAGTGTATGTCTGTGCAGAGTGTGTCTGCAGGAGCCTGTGGGGCAGAAGCGGCATCAGTTGCCTGCAACAGCAGTGGCTGTGATTCACAGTGGAGTGGGCGCTGGGAACCAAAGTGGGTCTTCTGCAAGAGCAGCAAGCGTTCCTAACCACCTCTCCAGCCCCTGCATCATGTCTTTAGTCTCTAAAATTTCTTGGAGCCATCTTTACATCTTTACAGTTTGTCCTGTGGAACACATATAGAAGTGCCCTCTCCTGCTGGGCATGTTGGCACACACCTTTAATCCCAGCATTTGGGAGGGAGAGGCAGGCAGAGCTCTGTGAGTTCTAGGCTAGTCTGGTCTAACTAGTGAGTGCCAGGACAGCCAGGGTTACACAATGAAACCCTTTCTCAGGGGAAAAAAAGGTCCTCTCTCCTACTTCTTTTGAGACAGGGTCTACTATGTTGCCCTGGCTAGCCTGGAACTTGCTATGTAGACCAGGCTGGCCTCAAATAGATATCTTCCTGCCTTGGTTTTCTAAGTTCCGGGGTTAAAGGCATGTGCCACCATGCCTGCCTGTTCTCTCCTAATGACACAGCTGAATCTGTTTCATTGATGGATTTTTCTACTCATGGGCCATGGCAACCTGTGCCTTGGCATGCTTGATATCAAATTTAAGGTTAAAACACCATGACTGTCTTAGTTTTGGTTTTATTACCGTGAAGAGAGATACCATGACCATAGCAACTCTTATAAAGGTAAACATTTAAAATTAGGGCTGACTCACAGCTTCAGAGTTCAGTCCATCATCATCACAGTGGGGGCGTGGCAGCACACAGGCAGACAGGTGCTGGAGAAGCAGCTGAGAATCCTACGTCTTGATCCGGAGGCAGCAGAAGGAGACTGTGTGCCACACATGGAGTAGTTTGAGCACAGGAGACCTCAGAGCCACCCCACAGTGACAGACTTCCCCTAACAAGGCCACACCTCAAAGCCACCCCACAGTGACAGACTTCCCCTATTGAGGCCACACCTTCTAATAGGGCCACTCGATATGGGCCAAGCATTCAAACATCTGAGTCTATGCGAGCCATATCTATTCAAACCACTACAATGACCAAAGTAATTCACTGCTCATTGTCAAAGGGAGTCAGGATAGGAGCTCACACAGGGCAGGGACCTGGAGGCAGGAGCTGGTGGAGGCCACGGAGGAGGAGGCTGGAGGCTGCTTCCTGGCTTGCTTGCTCCTCAGGACTGGCTTAGTCTGCTTGCTTGCTTTTTTTTTTTTCCATGTTCAGAGACTTTCAGTTACACATTTTATTTATTTATTTATTTATTTATTTATTTATTTATTTTTAGTGAGGTTAAGTTGTTAGGTACAATGCATGCAAGAGAAGAAACAACTGAAATTACACTAACACAATGTCACATACAAAGGCTCCTAGATGCAGTGATGCTAATTTTTTTTGTTTGTTTTGTTTTTTTTTTTTTGTTTTTTTTTTTTTTTTTTGGATTTAGTTTTTTGTCGACACAGGGTCACAGGGTTTCTCTGTATAGCCCTGGCCGTCCTGGAACTCACTCTGTAGACCAGGCTGGCCTCGAACTCAGAAATCCACCTGCCTCTGCCTCCCAGAGTGCTGGGATTACAGGCGTGCGCCACCACCGCCCGGCTAGCAGTGATGCTAATTTATCACTAAATGTTCTGCCACTTTTCTATAGAATGGCAGGCAGGCTAGCACGGCTCATGCACTCACTGATAAATGGATATTAGCCTAGAAGCTTGGAATACCCAAGACACAATGCACATTTAAATGATGCCCAAGAAGAAGGAAGGAGTGGCCCCCAGTCCAGGAAAAGCTCAGTGCAGCAGTGTCGGGGAACACCAGGACAGGAACGTGGGAAGGGGTGGATTGGGGAACAGGGGGAGGGAAGAGGGCTTATGGGACAGAAAATTTTGAACATACCCACCAAACAGGTAAGTAAAAGGGGCAACACTTAGCCTATATCCAGTGAAAATACAGACAACAAAAAGGAACTCATGAATAAAATTACCACTTAAACAAGACACAGAGATCAGTATCTAGACCTATTATCACCACAAACCCAGGTACTTACACATCAGCATTGGAACATAATGAAGATAAGCCAGGGAAATATTTTAACTTATGGTGTTAACATTTAACAGTTTTAAAAAAGAAGTATTTATATATAGGGACTTCTATGTCTTCTACTCTGATCCTATATAGTTGGAGTTCAAGGTCATCATTTTATCTTCTTAAAAAGCTTTTTGAAAGCACATTTTCTAGAAAGAAAAAGAGCCAGGACTACTGAGTATCATTGGCCATCTTATTTTTCATTCCAATCATTGGACAGAAACAATAATTAAAGCCACCTTGTTGGGGTAAATATTATTATCTTTTTTTTACCACAATTGAATGATAAGGATTCCAAGTAAAAGACACAAAAGACTTGGTGTTTATAATAAGATTTAAAGCACTAGAGTTGGACGGACTATTTTGTATAGTTCCTGTTAATAACTGTGAGATATCACTTGTCTGCAATGGGGGAGCTAGAGAAAGGACCCACGAAGCTGAAGGGGTTTGCAGTGCCACAGAAGGAACAGCAATGAGTCACCCAGTACTCCCAGAGCTCCCAGGGACAAAATCATCAACCAAAGAGTACACATGGAATTACTCATGTCTCCAGACGCATAGGCAGCAGAGGATGGTATTGTTAGACACCAAAGGGAGGAAAGGCCCTTGGCCCTGGAAAAACTTGATGCCATAGTGTAGAAGAATATCAGAAAAGAGGAGCAGTTTAGGGTTGATTGTGGAGGGAAGATGGTGTAATGGATTTTTGGGGGAGGGGGAACCAGGACAGGGGACATAATTTGAAATGTAAATAAAGAATATATTATAAAAAGAAAAAAATGAATAGAAAAAATTGGATACAATGGTCAAAAATAAATCTGGATTATAAAACTTTACTGGGCCTAAACAACAAAGAGTTCTGTAACATATGAGAAAGCAAAGTTACAAACAATTTGAGAAAGGAAGAAGAAGAGGAAGAAGAAGGAGAAGAAGAAGGGGAAGAAGAAAAGGAAGAAGAAGAAAAGGAAGAAGAAGAAGAAGAAGAAGAAGAAGAAGAAGAAGAAGAAGAAGAAGAAGAAGAAGAAGAGGAAGAAGAGGAAGAGAAGAAGCAGGAGGAGAATAAAGTCTGTAAAATATTTCCAATACAATCATAAATGAAAATTTTGCTAAACTAAATAAGGTGTCTGATAATGTACAAGAACCATCAAAAATACTAAACAGACTGAGGAAAAGTCCCATTGAAACATAATAATCAAAACACTAAACATACAAGATAAGGAAATATAAAAAAACTGCAGCAGAAAAATTTAACAAACTAAAGAAAACAAAAACCAGAAATGTATGAAATCACAACTATTAGCTTCATATCCATCTTATTTTTATGGAATTAATTCATTACATACACAATGTTCTCCCTGCATTTATTCCTGCAGGCCAGAAGAGGGTACCAGACCCCCTTACATATGGTTGTGAGCCACCGTGTGGTTGCTAAGAATTGAACTCATGATCTGTGTAAGTATAGCCAGAGCTCTTAACCTCTGAGCCATCTCTCCAGTCCTATTACTGCCTTTTTAGTGTATAAGTGTAAAAGACAAAAAAGTTTGGACACAGGTGCTGCATAGTCACAGAAACCACCCATGCTTCTACTAGAAAGCAACTGGTCCAGATGTTCTGGACAGAATTACAATCAGCCATGATACTGAAGTTATTCAGAGGTCATGGCCTGAAATTTCAAGTAAGGAGAACCACTAGAAACCTCACAGGAAGTCACATCTGGCTGATGCTTCTGATCCAACCCCATAGAGGACCCACCACCCCAGGTCCCACTGCTCAGCCCCATGTTCCTCCCCATCGTGGGCAGATATTGTGTACTCACCATGTCTTGATTTCAGCACTTCCCTGAGGTCCCCTC
The DNA here is from genome assembly GCF_947179515.1 of Apodemus sylvaticus. NCBI lineage: Eukaryota > Metazoa > Chordata > Mammalia > Rodentia > Muridae > Apodemus > Apodemus sylvaticus. The sequence goes on along the minus strand of NC_067493.1, from coordinate 4,302,255 downwards.
ACAGCACAAAACAGCAGAGCTCAGAGTAGGACACAGAGAAGCATTCAAGCTGCACAGCCACAGGGAACACCTCAGAAGGAGAAGGTGAGGGCGAGAGTGAAGATCAATTACCATAAATGTCTAGAAAACATTTCCAATAAAATCCTAAATGAAAATGTCCTAAACTAAAGAAGGTGCCTGTGTAAGAATAGCCAGAGTTATTATAAATATATAGCCAGAGGTAATGTAAAAGCATGCAAAATACCAAATAGATTGGGGAACAGTCCCTTTACTGCACAATAATTGAAATACTAAGCAACTAAAGTAAAGCAATAAAAAAAAAAAAAAAAAAACTAGTTACCCTAGGACCTAGCCCTGCCAAACTTACAGCCCTTGACCCCAGCCAGCTGCAACTTGATCATTAATGTTCCTTGGGAAAGCGCCATCCCACACCTCTGTAAACTCTACCAGGTCTTTGTCTTTTCTCAGCCCGGCCTGTGTCATTAAGGAACAGGATGCAGTTTATTGGCCTGTGAATTCCCTACCTGTCTCACCAGCTCACAGCCAGAAGCCAGGGCCGGGCACACAGCCCAGAGATCCATGGCGGCCAGGCTCGGCTTCTGTTCCCACAGGAGGGTCGTGCCAGGAGGCCACTGTGGCCGCCTGGAGGAGCACAGAGCGGGTTTGCACTCTGCACCGCTGCAAACATTCCAGAGTGGGAAGCCCATGCCTTGCCCAGCCTTTGTCCCTGCCTGGAGGAGCACAGAGAGGGTTTGCACTTCTGCCCCGCTGCAAACTTTCCAGAGCAGAGCGGGAAGCCCGTGCCTTGCCCTCCCACTGTCCCTGCCCAGAGGAGCACAGAGAGGGTTTGAACTCTGTCCCCCTGCAAACTTTCCAGAGCGGGAAGCCCGAGTCTTGCCCGGCCTCTCCAAACTTACAGACCGCATCCGTGCAGACGACAGGAGGATAGTACGGAGTTACTCCAGAGCTCACAGACACCCGCAGGATGGAGCACTATCTACATCCGAATGCGCATGAGAATGTGGTCCCCTTCCACAATTCCAGGCCGGGCTGCTCAGAGCCCAGGAAGCTCTGCAATCCCAGCAGAGGCTAAATGCGCGCACTCACCTCCTTCCCGCCTCTGCCAGACCTTCATGCACATTCAAACTCCCAGCCCACTTTCATTCATAAATATTAAAGACAGGAAATGACATCATTCCAGGAGGCTGGATGCAGGGCGGGCGCTGCGGTGACGTCAGGAGTGGTGCCAGAGGTTGCTGGGTAACAGACAGGGACGCCAACATGGCTCCCGCCTGGGGCTGAAATAGATGGGCGAGGGGCGGGGTTGGCGTGACGTCAGGCGCGGGGCCAGCAGTCTCTGAGTGACTGACAGTGAGGCCAATGTGACATTTTCACTGAATTTGAAGAAATATATAAATATGTGTGTTAAAATTGAAGAATTTGATGTAAAATAATACACATGAAAGTGTAAACATAGATAATACATCAAAACTGCCTGACAAACCATGTAAAAAAAATTCTAATCAAATTGATGGCTTTCATGGAAAATACTTCTTATAAAACTGAAGAAATATATAGAAAATTTATTTAAAATTAAGATTTGGCATTGAAAATAAATAGACATAAAAAGTTGAAAAAGAGAACTAAATGTGTAGACAAATTCAATTTTATGAATAATTTGAAAAATAATGTGTTAAAATTGAAAAATCTGTTGGAAAATAATAATGGTAAAAAAAATTATCTTTACTAAATCAAGCACCTAGAAACATTTTCTCATAAAATTCATGATTTTCAAGGAATTTGTTTTTGATATAATTTAAACAATATATAGAAAAGTAGTGTTAAATTGAAGATTTTCACTGGAAATTATTTAGATAACTTTATGTACATAAAAACATCTCTAAATAATTGAAAAATTATATAGAAATATTTTCTGATAAAATTAAAGTTTATCTTAACTAATATCTGTAGTGATATTGAAGATATATGTGTGTGTTCAAATTGAAGAATTAATTGGAAAATAATAATAGTAAAATAGTAAACATAGAAAATAGAACATTGTCCAATAACCTAGAAAAATTTTTTGATAAAATTGAAGATTTTGATGGAAAATATTTCTAATAAAATTGACATAATATACAGGAAATGTATTATAATTGAAGATATCAGAAAAGATAGTACAGATAAAATATTAGACATATAAACTATTTCTAAACTCATTGAAAAAGGTAGTAGAAACATTCACTGAAAATATTTGTGAAAAAAATAAAGTAGAACTTGAAATAGTGAAGGTTTTATTTGAAAAATAATACAGATAAACAGTAGACATAAAAAATTCCTAAAACGATTGAAAAATAAACTAGAAACATTTTTTCTGATAAAATTGAGGGTTTACATGTAAAACATTTCCGAGAATATTGAAGTAATATATTGAAAAATGTGTTAAAATTGAAGAATTTGTTGGAAAATAATGTTTTAAAATGTAGATAATTTTATTTTTACTGAATGACCAAGGGCATAGAAAAATTTGGGATGAAAGGGAAGATTTTCATGGAATATATTCCTGATAAAATTGAAGAAATACATAGAAAAAAGTGTGAAAGTTGAAGATTTACAAGGAAAGGGATGCTTCTAAAATGATAGAAATAAAAATATTTCTAAATTAAATAATGAGAGAATTAGAAAATTTTGATAAAATTGGAGATTTACATGGAAAATATTCCTAGCACTGGGCCTTTTTCTAGTTCCGTTTAGCTTTGAATTTCATAATTTATTCATGTAAATGTCTATAGTAAGCTCCGTTTTTGAGATATGTTGAGCACAGAGTCACTGCCCATAGTAAGGAGGAGCAGACATATGAGCAGTGGGAGCAGTGGTGGTTGGTCCTCCCTACAGCTGCATGGGAAGCGTCGGCCAGGTGTAGCCAGATGTTTGCACCTGTGAGGTCCCTTGTGGTGCTCCTCCCTTGCTAGATCAGGCCGTGACCTCTGAATAACTTCACTATCAGGGCTGAATCTGCTCAAAATACTTGGACCAGGGGCTTGCTTGAAGAAATGTCATGGGCAGGATGCCAAACTTTGACAGCCCTAGTCTGTGTTTTCTTGCTTGATTAAGCACGGCCACATTCTCTGTGACAATTATTTTTCCTTTTAAAGGTGCTTTTGGTAGTTCAATCATAAATACAAATTTACAATCACAAAAGAGATTTTTATGAACCATACCTGAAAGTGTGTCTGTTTAATCATTGATAATTTAGACATGAATTGTAACATCTCACTATTTTTCATTTGTCTGGTGGGCATTAGTTTTTAGGAAATGATTTCTACATACAGGATGCTATCCTGGAGGATTTCGTGAAGGCATTGAAGCCAAGTTATGGTGTTGTTCTTAATGTCACAGAGCATTTTATATGATTCATCACAGGAAAGGAGTGGTACAATGTTCATTGATGGTCTTCTCTTTTATCTCTCATTTTTCTATTATTGAACATAGATATCTTTCATACACTATACTCTAATTACCTCTCTCCTCACCCATTTCCAGATTTCCCTATCCCATGGCACTTGTTCAAATCCCTACTCTTCCTTTCTTTTCCCTGTTAATAAACTAAACATCTAAACTATTCTATTATTATTAATTATAAAAAAACAAAACCTCTAATAAAAAAATGAAAAATAAACAGATGAAAAGATACATAAAACAACTAAGAAACCTCAACATACACAAACTTAAATTCCAAAAATGAAATTACATAAACCATGACACTGCAGTGAGCTCCAGCCAACCTAGAAGACGTAGTGGGTTCTAGGGCAGCCCTAGACTAAACAGCAGGATCCTGCCTCAAAACACTCAAGTTAATAAACATCACACACTACACGTATGCTACTCAAACGACTCCAGTTTGAGAACAAAGATTGCAGGCAACATTTAGAAATTACAGAAAGTAACTTCAACGCAGCGACCTCTGGATCCGGGGCTTGGACTCCTTTATCAGAGGGAATATTAAATAACACTGGGCGACATTAGTGCTTTACAGTGATAACTGCAAACACAATCAATAAAAATATGGGCAAAAAGTTTAGCCAGATACCAGATCTTGAGGTACATATATTCTATGCCTGTACATGTGCCAGTAGAAGATACCAGGTTAATCTATACATCTAGGAGCATTATTCAAAGCAACCACACATTATGCTGAGGACCCAATCTTGAATAAGTCATAGCCCGACCCAGGCTCCTTCCAGGTAATAGTATGGACATGAAGACCTACTCAATAAACTAGTTCCTTGATAGTGTGTCTTAAACATAGTATTACAAAGTTTCTAGTATGCACTTTCTTTCTGTCCAAATTAAAAATATGCTTACTAATGATTTTTTGTGATGAGACAAAGATGGTATTCATATTAAAGCACACAGGCAAAATATTTCCATTTATTCAAATATTTGAGAACAAACACAAGACTGAGAAAGAACAGCATTCATGTGAAACCTAACGAACCTGAATCCTCAGATAATATTGATGTCATGAATATATGCCTTTCTGAGAAATAGAATATAGTCTATATATTTGGCCACATTTCAACACTAAAGATGTGGAGGAAAAACCGCACAAAAATATGCTTATATTACAAGCACAAGACATGTGTCTTTCGCGGTTTCGCTTCCTACATTAAGGACAGACAAGGTTCACAGAGAAATATGTTTTGGAAAAGAAAAGCAAAAAATAAAATAAATATAAAAATATAAAACAACTAGACTTGTAAAATAGATTATCACTGATTAGCAAATGTTTCTATTGCATTTTATATAATTTAAGGAAAGAGATTATCGTGAATATATGGGAGCATGAGAAGAAAGCTGAAGGGTCAGTTTCAACCACAACACAGAACACACCAAGGACACAATGTTTTCCCTCTAAAAGAAATGCGGGGGAAAATCTCGAGCAGAGACTGAGGGCATGGCCAATGAAAATTTGCCCCACTTGAGAGTACCATCCTATGGACAGGACCATCCATGGACCAATCCATGACATTATTAATGACACTCTGTTATGCTCCCACACCAAAGCCTTGAGTAATTGACCACTGTGTGGATCCACTCCCCAGCTGAGTGAAAAAGCTGCAAAGATCCAGAGTCAAACCTTGCATGGACCTTGGGGACTATTATGGAAGAGTTGTGGAATGATTGAAATCCCTGAGGAGGATAGGAACTCCACAGGAAGACCAAGAGACTCAAGTAACAAGCACCCTTGGGGACACTCAGAGACTAAGTCATCAACCAAATAGCATACACAGGATGAATTAAGGCCCCTGGCACATGAATAGCACATGGGCAGCTCAGAGGATCAGAAGGTCGTCTAACAACTGTAGCAGTGGATTTCCCTATACCTGTGGGGGGCTATCTATTTCCTTAACTGGGCTGCCACGTCTGACCTCAGGGAAACAGGATGTACTTAACTCACAAGGGGCTTGATTGATTTGAGGTTTACATGGGGGCCCCAAAACCTCTCAAATAAAAACAGAGGAGACTGGTAGAGAGGCTCTGCCATGGTAAGAGACATATAAGAGGCATAGTGATAAGGGTGACAATGAATATATAAATAACTGGAAAAAAAAAGATAAAAAATAATTTTTTTCATTCTATAAACACTATCCTCTAAGGTATCTGGAAAGGCTCCTCCTACATGATCTTCCCCAAGCTCCATAAAGAAAGCCAGACAGGACAAACAATCTGCAAAAGTCATCATCCCATCTAGAAGCTTTTTGTTTTTTGTGGGTTTTTTTTTTTGTTTGTTTGTTTGTTTGCATATTTTCTTGGATTTTTTTTTTTTGAGACAGGGTTTCTTTGTATAGCCCGTTCTGTCCTGGAACTCACTCTGTAGACAAGGCTGACCTTGAACTCAGAAATCTGCCTGCCTCTGCCTCCCAGAGTGCTGGGATGGCAGGCATGTGCCACTACCGCCCAGAGAAGCTATTTGTTTCAATCAACTGCATCCTGACCCTTGACACTATAGGCAAATGTTCATCCTGTGATGAAAATGCATTCAGTCTTTCTTCAGGGATCCTAACAGTCTTCAGGAACTCCTACACTGTTCAAACATCTAAAGTCTCTTCTGACACACAAGGCAAAATCTTGAAGGTCACCTCTTGTAACAGCTTGGGTACATCCTCTCCTTGTATACATCTCTCCATGGAAGATTTACCAATGCTTTAGTTATCTCAACAAGCTGTGGTTGCAAAATGCAACTCAAGAATCATCCTCATAATTTAACTGCAATGAACTCTCATGGAGTCTTCCCCATGGCTCTGACTCTGCCAAAAAATGGCTGGAATCGTGCCAAATTGAAACCATACAGGAAGGATCCAGGAACTCGAATTTATCATCTATCAGTTTTCAGAAGCCACACCATATAAAAGATCCTCTTATGTTTGGCTTCTAAGGTGATGGACTCTGCCTCACTTGGTCCATATTTGCAGCAGGTTTTATTTAAAGTTCCTTCTTGGGACTAGGAAACCCATTGCCTACTCCTTCCATGAATTTAAGATTTAGCTGGAGGACATGTTACACTTAGGATATGTTCTTAGGACATCTACCCACTAGAGCATGTGTTCTACTAAGTTCATATCTGTTTTACTTATAACAGCTGGAAACTGAAAAAAAATCAATGAGGCCGCCAACCAAAATTTGGATACAGAATATGTGGTTAATATACAAAATGGAATACTATTCAGCTAGTAAAAAGAAGAACAATATGATTTTATTATTATTCAGAGATTATGGCCTGAACTATGAAGTAAATAGCACCACTAGAAACCTCACAGGAAGTCACATCTGGCTGATGCTTCTGATCCAACCCCATAGAGGACCCACCACCCCAGGTCCCACTGCTCAGCTGCATGTTCCTCCCCATTGTGGGCAGATATTGTGTACTCACCATGTCTTGATTTCAGCGTTTCCCTGAGGTCCCCTCACAGCACACAACAGCAGAGCTCAGAGCAGGACACAGAGAAGCATTCAAGCTTCACACCCACAGGGAACACCTCAGAAGGAGAAGATGAGGGTGAGAGTGAAGAAGATCAATCAGCATAAATGTCTAGAAAACATTTCCAATAAAATCCTAAATGAAAATTTCCTAAACTAAAGAAGGTGCCTGTGTAAGAATATCCAGAGTTATTATAAATATATAGCCAGAGTTATTGTAAAAGCATGCAAAATACCAAACAGATTGGGGAAAAGTCCCTTTACTGCACAATAATTGAAACACTAAAGAACTAAAGTAAAGCAATAAAAAAAATACTACTACAGAAATTAACAAAACTAAAAAACAAACAAACAAAGAAAAATCAACTTACCTTGGGACCTAGCCCCGCCAATCCCACGGCCCTTCACCCCTGCCAGCTGCAAGTTGATCATTAATGTTCCTTGGGAAAGCGCCAGCCCAGACTTCTGTAAACTCTACCAGGTCTTTGTCGTTTCACAACCCAGCCTGTGTCATTAAGGAACAGGATTCAGTTTATTGGCCTGTGAATTCCCTTCCTGTCTCACCAGCTCACAGCCAGAAGCCAGGGCCGGGCACACAGCCCAGCGATCCAGGGCGGCCAGGCTTGGCTTCTGTTCCCACAGGAGGGTCGTGCCAGGAGGCCACTGTGCCTGCCTGGAGGAGCACAGAGAGGGTTTGCACTCCGTCCTGCTGCAAACTTTCCAGAGCGGGAAGCCCGCGCCTTGCCCAGCCACTGTCCCCGCCTGGAGGAGCACAGAGAGGGTTTGCACTCCGCCCCGCTGCAAACTTTCCAGAGCGGGAAGTCTGCGCCTTTCCCAGCCACTGTCCCTGCATGGAGCACAGAGAGAGTTTGCACTCTGCCCCGCTGCAAACTTTCCAGAGCGGGAAGCCCGCGCCTTGCCCAGCCACTGTCCCCGCCTGGAGGAGCACAGAGAGGGTTTGCACTCAGCCCTGCTGCAAACTTTCCAAAGCAGAGCGGGAAGCCCACGCCTTGCCTGGCCACTGTCCCTGCCTGGAGGAGCACAGAGAGGGTTTGAACTCCTCCCCACTGCAAACTTTCCAGAGTGGGAAGCCTGCACCTTGCCGACCACTGTGCCCGCCTGGAGGAGCACAGAGAGGGTTTGGACTCCGCCCCACTGTAAACTTTACAGAGCGGGAAGCCCGCATCTTGCCCGGCCTCTCCAAACTTACAGACTGCTTCTGCGGAGACAACAGGAGGATAGTGCGGTGTGACTTGAGAGCTCACAGACACCCACAGCATGGAGAACTATCTTCATCCGGATGCGCATGGGAATGCGGTCCCATTCCACAATTCCAGGCCCGGCTGCTCAGAGCCCGGGAAGCTCAGCAATCGAGGCATTCGCTAAATGCGCGCACTCACCTCCTTCCCGCCTCTGCCAGACCTCTGACCAACACGCACATTCAAACTCCCAGCCCACTTTCGTTCATAAAATAGAAGACAGGAAATGGCAACATTCCAGGAGGCTTGAGGCAGGGCGGGCGCAGCAGTGATGTCAGGGGTGGTGCCAGCGGTTGCCGGGTGACGGACAGGGATACCAACTTGGCGCCCGCCAGGGGCTGAGGTGCAGGGTCATGGGGCGGGGGCGAGGCTCGGGGTGACGTCAGGGGGCGCGGCCAGCGGTTGCTGGGTGACACAGTCAGGGAATCCAACAAGACTCCCTCTAGGGGCTGAGATAGATGGGTGAGGGGCAGGGTTGGCGTGACATCAGGGGCAGGGCCAGCAGTCTCTGAGTGACTGACAGTGATGCCAATGTGACATTTTCACTGAATTTGAAGAAATATATTAATATGTGTGTTAAAATTGAAGAATTTGATGTAAAACAATACACATGAAAGTATAAACATAGATAATACATCAAAACTGACTGACGAACCATGTAAAAAAATTCTAATCAAATTGATGGCTTTCATGGAAAATACTTCTTATAAATTTGAAGAAATATACAGAAAATTTATTTAAAATTAAGATTTGGCATTGAAAATAAATACACATAAACTGTTGACAAAGAAAACTAACTGTGTAGGCAAACTCATTTTTAGGAAAAAATTGAAAAATAAAGTGTTAAAATTGAAGAATCTGTTAGAAAATAATAATGGTAAAAGATAAATCATCTTTACTAAATCAAGCACCTAGAAACATTTTCTCATAAAATTCATGATATTCAAAGAAATTTTTTCTGATATAATTGAAACAATATATAGAAAAGTATTGTTAAATTGAAGATTTTCACTGGAAATTATTCAGATAAATTTGTGTACATAAAAACCTCTCTAAATAATTGAGAAATTAAATAGAAATATTTTCTTATAAAATTAAAGTTTATCTTAACTAATATCTGTAGTGATATTGGAGATATGTGTGTTCAAATTGAAGAATTAATTGGAAAATAATAATAGTAAAATAGTAAACATAGAAAATATACCTAGAACATTTTCCAATAACCTAGAAAAATTTTTGATAAAATTGAAGATTTTGATGGAAAATATTTCTAATACAATTGAAGTAATATACAGGAAATGTATTATAATTGAAGATATCAGAAAATATAATACAGAGAAAATATTAGACATATAAACTATTTCTAAACTAATTGAAAAAGGTAGTAGAAACATTCACTGAAAATATTTGTGAAAAAATGAAGTAGAACTTGAAATAGTGAAGGTTTTAATTGAAAAAATTCCTAAAACGATTGAAAAATAAACTAGAAATATTTTCTGATAAAATTGAGGGTTTACATGTAAAACATTTCTGAGAAAATTAAAGTAATATATTGAAACATGTGTTAAAATTGAAGAATTTCTTGGAAAATAATGTTAAAAAATGTAGATAATTTTATTTTTACTGAATGACCAAGGGCATAGAAAAATTTGGGATGAAAGGGAAGATTTTCATGGAATATATTCCTGATAAAATTGAAGAAATACATAGAGAAAAGAGTGAAAGTTGAAGATTTACAAGGAAATGGATGCTTCTAAAATGATAGAAATAAAAATATTTCTAAATTAAAGAGAGAATTAGAAAATTTTGATAAAATTGAAGATTTACATGGAAAATCATCCTAGCACTGGGCCTTTTTGAGTTCCATTTAGCTTTGAATTTCATAATTTATTCATGTAAATGTCTATAGTAAGCTCCATTTTTGAAGTATGTTGACCACAGAGTCACTGCTCATAGTGAGGAGGAGCAGACATATGAGCATTGGGAGCAGTGGTGGTTGGTCCTCCCTAGAGCTGCATGGGAAGCGTCGGCCAGGTATAGCCAGATGTTTGCACCTGTGAGGTCCCTTGTGGTGCTCCTCCCTTGCTAGATCAGGCCGTGACCTCTGAATAACTTCACTATCAGGGCTGAATCTGCTCAAAATACTTGGACCAGGGGCTTGCTTGAAGAAATGCAATGGGCAGGATGCCAAACTTTGACAGCGCTGGTTTCTCTGGAATCTTCTACAAGTTCTGCCCTTAGCAGGTAACACCAAGGTGTAAGATCCACCTGCAGTTAATGTTGCGGAATATTTAAAAGGCCTCTCATGTGTTGGGGAGCACTGCAATATTAAACTGAGGTGTAAAAGGTTGGATTTGGTGAAGGAAAGCTCTTACCAAGCTTAGGAAATAGTGACAGTAAGTAGCATTTAGCTGAAGGAGGACGGCCTTAAACACACCCCACGGATGAACAGTGTGCTAAGCAGGGTGGTTAGAGACTAGGATGTTAGGATTCCCATGTTCCTTCATCAGGTTTGTTTAGAAACCTGTTTCCAAACTATAACAAAGGAGACAACTGTGATGTACAACCACCTACTTGGTGCATGCTCATAACAAAAAACAGGTTTGTACAAGCTGCTCAAAGTGTCAGTATTGAGTCACCACCAACATCAGAGTCTGGTGGGCCTGAAGCCCCCTTTTTCTGACTGTGAAAAGCATAGGTCTGTCTCATTATGAATACTACATTGGAATTGTAAACATTTTCTGATAAACTCGATGATTGACATGGAAAATATTTCTGATACATTTGAAAAATATATAGAAAAACATGTTAAAATTGAACACTATAATGGAGATTATACAGATAAAATGATAGGTATAAAATAATTCTTAGTTGACTGAAAGTGGAATTACAAACATTTTCAGGTAAAATTGAAGATTTATGTAAAAATATTTCTAATAAAATTCAAGAAATATATAGACAAACACGTTAAAATTTAATATTTCCATAGCAATTTTATAAATAAAATGGTAGATATAAAAACATTTTTAAGTTAATTGAAGGTGGATGCCTACCATTATTTAATCTATATAATATTTCCATGATAATCTTCAATTTTAACATATCTTTTGTAAAATTTTCTATAATTTTATCAGAAATATTTTCCATGTAAAACTCTAATTCAACCATAAAAGGTTCTATTTTATTGTTGAAATAATATAGCAATGTTTTATGTATATCATTTTACTCTTTAACTTTCCATGAAAATTTTAAATTTTAAACTTTTTTCTATATATCTCTTCTATATTATCAGAAATATGTTCCACGAAAATCTTCAATTTTATCATAAACTGATTTTAATTCTTTTTTTCAATACATAAATCTATATTGGGAGACAGCCATGTGAGAAGGGAAGAAACACTATGTTCTTGCAGACAGGAGCCTAGCATGGCTGTCCTCTGAGCGGCTCTGACAGCAACTGAGACAGATGCAGATACTCACAGCCAATCATTGCACTCAGGTCATGGATCCCTATGGAAGAGTTAGAAGAAGAATGGAAGGAGCTGTAGGGAATTCCAATAACTTAAGAAGACCAACAGTATCAGTAACCCCAGTAACCCAGACCCCTGGGAGCTCACAGAGTCTAAGCCATCCAGCAAAGAGCACACTTGGGCTTGGGCGGGACCCCAGTCACATATGCATCAGAGGACGGCATTGTCTGTAGTCAGCGGGAGACTATTCACCTAATCCTTGTTTTTTTGTGGGAATTACAAATAATCAGAGTTACGAGTTTTCTTATCAGCACTGCCTGCGTTGTGTGTCAAAGGTTTGGATTTGTTTTGTCTTCATGTTCACTAAATTCTAATCGTTTTTTCTTTAATTCTTCCTTGTCCGAGTTATCATGGAGTAGGGTGTTGTTCGGTATCCATGTTGATGTGGGACTTCTCTTATTATTTCAAACCCAGCCGAAGTCTTTGGTGATGTGATAGGATGCCTGGGATTATCGTCACACTTTTTGTGACTGTTTAGGCCTGTTTTATGAAACTGGAGCTACAAACTGAAGGTAAAAACATGGACAAGCTTTGTCTCCTGGCTTGCTCTCCGGCTTGCGCGTTGTCCCATGCTCAGGTAGCTCTCTTATCCAGCTTAGGCCCATTTGATTATGAATATCGTCACACTTAGAATCATGAACACTACCTCACACAGACACAACAACTGCCATTCTGATGACAGCACACCCTCAACTGAGGCTCCTTCAGATGAACGTAGCTCTGACATGGAGAAATGCCGGCAGATTCACCTCTCTCCTGACTATGTCCCCTTGTGGATTGAAAAGATGATCTCTTGCTGCCCACCTGCTCTCCTAGCAGTCAACACTAACCAGCAATCTCTCCTGAACATATCAAAGAGGTCAGAGAAAGAGGCCACACCCAGCCAACACTCTATAAATCTAGACAGAAAACTGTAACACAGGAATAACAGCCTGGTCTACAAAGTGAGTTTGAGGACAGCCAGGGCTATACAGAATATATGTCGCAAAACAAACAAACAAACAAACAAACAAACAAACAAACCAAGAGGATTGTTTATGGCTAAATGCTTGGATCAGAGAAAACGCTTGAAGCTCCCTTAAACAGATGATAGGTGATACACAACCTCAGATGAAAAGCCAGATATGTAAGGCAATCGTTGTTGAACACTATTATTATCCAGACAATTTTCATCAGTGGCAAATTAGAGAAAAAACACATGGTTAGATTAGTATAGATTTTCTAGATAAGCGTATCTCAAATCATAGTGAAAATGAATCTTTCTCTGTATATAGAAAGGGTAATCAATAGAATGTCTTGATGAAGGCTGTCAGCCAAGGGAAGTTAAAAATATCAACAACTGGTTAATTTCACGTTGCAGGATCTTACAGAGAATACTTAGGAAATAATTACTTCTGATGCGAGTTTTGAAAAAGCAAAGTTAAACAAATCTCTTTTGTTTTATAAAATAAAGTAGTACAAATACAAAAAACAAAACCGACCTTTCCATATATAGGTTGAAAAAGCATCTCTAATCTAGATCAAAGGTGGGTCAGAACATCTCTAAAGATCAAGAGTAAGAAACGGTTTCTCAATTTAAAATGTATAATTTAGAAACACCCCTAGGGGATTAGATGGTTATGGTTATGATCAGAACAAGGGTTGTTATGGTTAAGATGCTTAGGAAATTAAGGAGATAAGATAAGATTAGAGATTTAGAATAAGTCACAGGGATAGGCTCAGGGTTAGGTTCAAGATGGCCACCATTATTCTTCATGGTTTCACTGAATCAAAATTTTCCCTATTTTACAAAGAAGAAATGGCCGAGTTAGGGTCAGTCTCAGGATCTTGTCAAAGGAATTGTTTGTTGTGCTATGCGAAACCAGGTTCTATCTTTTCACTCATCTGCCTTCTTAGTCCTCTTTTTCATAATATCAAAATCTTCTTTCCAGCCCCCAATGAGAGTAGAAAGTGAGTTATCCGCATAGGCAGAATTCCCTGATGGGAAATATCATGACATCATCATGGGGCCCAGTTCACATACAACAGAAGATTACGTATGACTCCCAATATCAGTTTTCCCAAGCTCACAGACACACTGCACCTAAACAAATTATGTTTTTTTGGTTGTTTTGTTTTTTGTTTTTTGTTTTGTTTTTTTTTTTTGATTTTTTGTTTTTTGTTTTTTTGTTTTTTTTTTGTTTATTTGTTTTTTGGTTCTCTGTGTAGTCCTGGCTGTCCTGGAACTCACTCTGTAGACCAGGCTGGCCTCAAACTCAGAAATCCGCCTGCCTCTGCCTCCCAAGAACTGGGATAATAGGCGTGCGCCACCATGCCTGGCTAATTATTATGTTTTTTAAAGAATGGCAGTAAATGTCCTTGATATTAGTTAGTCATTGCTGATCAATTCATTACCTACTCTGAGGGCAGGACACACCTCATCCCTCCCCAGGCTCTGAAGAGCGTCTTTAAAAGCATCAGCCTAGCCAGGTGAGGCAAGCACACACTGCCACCACCACACACACATCACTGGACACTTGTCAACCAGGAGACTGCAGTGAGCTCCACCAAACCTAGAAGACGTAGTGGGTTCTAGGGCAGCCCTAGACTACACAGCAGGATCCTGTCTCAAAACACTCAAGTTAATAATCATCCGCACTACATGTATGCTACTCAAATGACTCCAGTTTCAGAACAAAGATTGCAGGCAACATTTAGAAATTACAGCACGTTACTTCAACACAGCAACCTCTGGATCCGGGGCTTGGACTCCTTTATCAGAGGGAATATTAAATAAGCCAATACATTTAAGATCTGGTGGGAAACCTGGAGCATGCAAAAACTCCAATAAATAGATCTTAGAAATATAAAAATCTATTTCTTTCTGAGAAAATGATTTCATATACTCTTGCAAGGCAAGACAGAGGACCCCAGTGTCTAGATAAATAGACCGAGCGTCACAGCCACCATGATGGTCAACCTCAATTGTCTACTTGATAAGATCTAGAGTGGCCTGGGGTGTTGAGATCCTAAAAAGAGAAAGAGGCGAGAGACTATGTTCTAATGGCAGAGTGGGGGAAGGGCATGCCTCAGTGGGCCCTTGCCAAGGCATCCCTTCCTCCTGAGGTTACCAGACACAAGACGGTATAGTACAGAATAGAGATTATTCAGGACATGGAGAGGGGAGTCAAGAGGGTAGTAGAGGCAGAGAAAGGCAGAGAGAGGGAGAGAGTAGAGAAGCAGAGGCGGCCATGAACATGTGGAGAGATGGGGGAGGGGAGAGGAAGGGAGGGGAACCCAGGAAGTGGCAAGAGAGAAGCTGAGAGTGAGAGGATAAGAGAGTGGGGAGGGGCAAGCAGCCCCTTTATAGTGCACCAGACCTACCTGGCTGTTGCTAGGTAACAGTGGGGAGGGGCATAGCTGGCTGTTGCCAGGTAACTGTGGGGTGGAGGTTCGGGGCGTGGCTGTAAGGGACGGCCTTGATTATCTTAACTGGTGTGGGAAGCCCCACCCACTGTGGGCGGCACCATTCCCTGGCTAGGGTCCCAGGCAGTGCGTGGAAAGGGGCTGAGCAGCCGCAGGTGTTCATTGCTCTTGGCGTCCTGATTATTTACACACCTGATGTGAGTGAGCAGCTGCTTCACACTTCAGAGTGGCATTGCCCACCATGAGGGACTTTACTGTGAACCGTGAGCTGGATTAAACCTGTTCTCCTGACAGAGTGTTTTATCAAAGCAACAGCAGTGATTAAGATTATTGTGAATTGACCTTTATCCACTCAAGGTGGTGACAATGAGAGGTAATGTTGTGTTTTGTTTAAAGAATTTTTTATTAGATATTTTCTTATTTACATTTATTTTTTTGTTTTTGTTTTTTTGGGACAGGGTTTCTCTGTGTAGTCCTGGCTGTCCTGGAACTCACTCTGTAGATCAGGCTGGCCTCAAACACAGACATCCACCTGCCTCTGCCTCCCAAGTGCTTTTTTTTTTTATTTTTATATTTATTTATATTTTATATATTTTATATTATATATACATATGTTTATATTTATATTATATTTACATTTCAAATGTTATCCCCTTTCCCCATTTCCCCTCTGAAAACCCTCTATTCCCATCTCCCCTCCCCCTGCTCACTAACCCACCCACTCCTGCTTCCCTGACCTGGTATTCCCCTACCCTGGGGCAATGAGCCTTCACGGGTCCAAGGGCCTCTCCTCTCATGGATGTACAACCAGGCCATCCTCTGATACCCATGTGGCTGGAGCCATGGGTCCCTCCCTGTGTACTCTTCAGTTGGTGGTTTAGTCCCTGGGAGCTCTGGGGGTACTGGTTGGTTCATATTGTTGTTCCTCCTATGGGGCTGCAAACCCCTTAACTTCCTTGGCTCCTTTCTCTAGCTCCTCCATTGTTGACCCTGTGCTCAGTTCAATGCCTGGCTGAGAGCGTCCACCTCCGTGTTTGTCAGGCACTGGTAGAGACTCTCAGGTTACAGCTATATCAGGCTCCTGTCAGCAAGCACTTGTTGGCATCCACAATGGTGTCTGGGTTTGTTATATGAGCTGGTTACTGGCCCCAATATGCTTGCATTACCCTAACTCACCGAAACTGCTATTGCAACAACACTGAAGGTAAGAGAAGGCCCTTTGTCCACAGTCCGGCTATGCTGGCAGGTCTTGAGGTGGCCACAAGATGGCTAACAAATTTGGCCAGAGTGTATGAAAAAATAAAAGAGAGAAACTAAAAGCCCTACAGCTTTTTTAGATTGTGTCATGGAGACATTTTTGACAATACACGCCGATGGACCCTGAATCACCAGAATCAAAGGCAGCAGTGGCTTGAGATTTTGTCAGTCAGGGAACACCAGCTATGAAGACAAAGCCCCAGAGGGTGGAGTAGTTAGGACAGAGTTGTCTAAGAGATTTAAGGATAGTGTCAAAGAGAGTATTTAATGGAGGACAGACTGCAGAGGAGACGCAGATGGGAGGACAGAAGCAAAAGACTGGAGACCTGGGAAGGATCCTGTTGTCAGCCAAGGCCAAATGAGAAGACCATAAGTGATGCCTAAAAAGTAGATAAGGGGGCCCTGAGAATCAAAAGTGCCCGCACCACAAGACCAGGGTTACCCTAAAAGTAAAATGGAAACCCATCATCTTTTGTTGATACAGTTCAACATTACATTGTACTAAAACCTACAGATAGAGTCTCTTCATCAGTTTATAAATGAATTATCAGTGGCAACAGAAGAAAACAAAAATGGAGGCCCTCTTAGATGCCTTAAAATTGAGGGTATTTAAGCCTCTGCAAAGAAAAAAAGTCTTACACTGCCAACTTGAGGTGACCTTTGTAGACCTGTGGACTGCATACTCAGACCAGGCGTCCTGGCATTAGCCAATGGCCAATGTGTAACCAATGGGCACAAGCTAACAACCACTCTATTTACACCTCAGTCACAATGGCTTCTGGGTAAAAATCATACCAGAAGGACTCATTGCCAGCCTCTCTTCTATAACTACTCAGCTGTCCTGCTGTTGGACCCTGACCTTGCTGGATGGGCCTCTGTATGACTGTTCAAATAGAAGTAGGGGTAACTACCTCTTTCAGGATGGACAGAAATATGCTGGGGCAGCGGTGGTGTCAAATACCGAGAACACATGTGGAGGACCACACCTGGCACGAATGTCAGCCCAGGAAGTTGAACTGGCAGCTCTGAAATGTCATTAGAGCTGAGAAAAGGCAAGACACACATGGCTGGTGTGCTATTGTTACCTCTCATACCCATGGGGCCATTTGTAAGGAGAGGACCGATCTGATGGGGAAGGACTAAACTCCATCCCAGAGAGCAACAAGACAGCCCAGTGGGTGGTGCCTAGAAATTGGGTTCCTCATATCTTTGACTGAACCAGACCTAGGAGTCCCCACACTCTCTGATGAGACAAAATATATGATCTGGGCCAAAAACCTGTTGATGTCTCAGTGTTGTGATGAGGGAAGACAGTTGACTACAAACTAATTGTGTGAGAGAAAATGGGTTTTCACAGAAATAAAAGAAGAAATCAGAGACTTTCTAGGGTTCATTGGAAATGAATATGCAACATGCACAATCTCATGGAACACAAAGAAAATGAAAGTGGAGCTAAAAGAAAGTTCACAGCACAAAATGCCTACATGAAAAAAT
Source organism: Apodemus sylvaticus (assembly GCF_947179515.1). NCBI lineage: Eukaryota > Metazoa > Chordata > Mammalia > Rodentia > Muridae > Apodemus > Apodemus sylvaticus. The sequence continues at coordinate 4,284,329 of NC_067493.1, read as the reverse complement.
TGGAGAACTCCCACGCTGGCAATTTAACAGCATGTTTTAAAGGCTACAACAGAAAGAAGTGAGGGAGCAAAGAAAATGAGGAGGAGACATCAAGACATTTTCAAGTTGGGGGATGAAATTGATAAAATAGAAAGAGAACAATTCAACTAATTTTGAGACATGGAGTTAATCTTTTGGTCCTTTTATTAGACAAGATAAACAAAACCCTATTAAAAGATAAAGAATATACAAATTAATGAAATCTAAAATGAAATGGGAGATTAAATAACAGGTAATGAAGAAATACAGAGAGTCATAAAGACATAGTTTAAAAAGGGTGCATTCCACCAACTTGGAAATTCTAAAAGAAATAGCTAACTTCCTCAATAGATTCCACATCCCAAAATTAAACTAGAGAAAAACAACTTAAACTGACATAAACAGGAAGGAAAACAGAATTCATTAAAAATATGTCCCCAATATGAGCCCACGTCTATGAGTTTTAGGGTAGTGTCCTACCTGACTTTCAAAGAGGATTTAACAAGAATTCAGTGTATTCAATAACATAGAAACAAAATAAATATTAGCCAATTTATTTTCTGAACCCCTGATTACTCATATATCCAGTCAGGAAAGACTGAGCAATTAAAGAGAATTACAGACCAATTATCCCTAAAACTACAGATTCAAAAATACTTAAAAGATAAAACAAATAAAATAAAATATGAAACACATCAAAAGATCGTCCACCATTAACAGTGAGGAAGGCTTCATTCTAGAAACAGTGACGGTTCAACAAAATGGGATTAAAGTGTAAGAAAAACCAAGAATTGATTATCTCATGAGGCAATGTAAAATTCTCTGACAATATTCAACACTACTTCATGATAAAATTCTCTCGGAGTTCTGCTGCTTACTGGGGCTGGAGCATGGCTCCTTCTGTTCCATTATCAGCAGCTTTCAATATTTCAAATACATCACTGCCTAATCTTGGCTTTCCTGGAACTTGCTTAGAGATCTACCTTGATCTCAAAGATCTGCATGACTCTGTCCCGTGAATGGTGGGTTAAAAAGCATGTAACATCATGCCTGGAACTAAGCCTTTCTGCTTATATTTTAAATTCAGAACCCAGAATCCAAATCTATCTCTTGGCAATTTGACACATAATTGTACCGTCATGTGTCTACATCAAAACAGTAATCCGGTAATAATAATTCCTAACATGATACAGTTCACTTTCATACAACTGCAAATCCATATGTTTAGCTGAATTCAATCTTGTCCTAATTTAACCATTCCTTTAATTCCATTGAATATCCTTGATCACAAGATTAAACGTCATTCAACTTCATGATGAAGCCTTGTATTTAGAACCGTTCTTTTTTTTTTTTTTTTTTTTTTTTTTTTTTTTTTTTTTTTTTTTTTTTTTTTCATTTCTTAGTTTAGCTTGTTAAAAACTTTCAGGCCAAATTCTATGCAGTGATTTTCATGACTTACTTTGTCAATACAATTAATGTAAACATCTTTACCTTAACCTCAAGGAAACTCTTCAGACGAGGATAGCAAACTTCTTTGCGAGAGCATAAAAAAAAACCCTCCAGAGTAGAAATAATACCAAGCACCCAAGTCTATCATATCCTACCATCATACTCTCCTAACTCCCACTTAATTCATAATATTCATTATGAATCTGTATAGCACACAGAATTTGGAGATTTATCCCTGGTGAAAACACTTTACCACATTGATTACATTAAGAAGTTTTCTGTCCGGTGTGTGTTCTTTTATGATACTGGAGATGACTGTGCTGTGCAAAGGCTTTACCACATTGATTACATTTATAAGGTTTCTCTCCAGTATGTGTTCTTTTATGTCTTTGGAGATAACTGTGATATGCAAAGGCTTTACCACATTGATTACATGCATAAGGTTTCTCTCCGATATGTGTTCTTTTATGATACTGGAGATTACTGTGCTGTGCAAAGGCTTTGCCACATTGATTACACTCATAAGGTTTCTCTCCAGTATGTGTTCTTTTATGAATTTGGAGATAACTGTGCCGTGCAAAGGCTTTACCACATTGATTGCACTCATAAGGTTTCTTTCCCGTGTGTGTTCTTTTATGTCTTTGGAGATTGCTGAGATATGCAAAGGCTTTACCACATTGATTACATACATAAGGTTTCTCTCCAGTATGTGTTACTTTATGATATTGGAAAGTACTGCGGAATGCAAAGGCTTTCCCACATTGATTGCATACATAAGGTTTCTCTCCAGTATGTGTTCTTTTATGATATTGAAAATTACTGCGCTGTGCAAAGGCTTTACCACATTGATCGCATTCATAAGGTTTCTCTCCTGTATGTGTCATTTTATGTCTTTGGAGATGACTGGGTCTTGCAAAGGCTTTACCACATTGATTACATTCATAAGGTTTCTTTCCAGTATGCGTACTTTTATGATATTGGAAAGTACTCTGATTTGCAAAAGCTTTACCACATTGATTACAATTATAAGGTTTCTCTCCTGTATGGATCTTTTATTTCTTTGTAGATAACTGTGAGCTGCAAAGGGTTTACCACATTGATTACATTCATAAGGTTTCTCTCCAGTATGTGTTGTTTTATGATATTGGAGATTACTGCATCTTGTAAAGGCTTTACCACATATATTACACTCATAGCGTTTCACTCCAGTATATCTTCTTACATGCCTGCAATGATATTTAGCACATGTGAAAACTTTATGACATTCATTACTCAGATCAATCATGTAATCAATATGAATTATGTTTACAATTTGTCTAATGGTAAAAAAAAGCATCAGATCTTAAGGATTTAGCACTTTATATGTTCATGGTGTTCTCACTCATTACGAGTTGTTCAAGACACCTGTGATGGATATTACATAGCTCATGTATATAACACCCTCTTTTATATGATGTATTTTAGCTATCTGAAAAAAGTTATAAAAACTCTGATCTTTATAACACTGATTGCATTCATATTTTTCCTCTACTGTGAATTACAACACTTTTGACTGGGAACCAGGACACAAAGAAGAATGTCCAAATTCCTAGTGCCCATAATGATTTTCTACACTTTGAGTTTAGGGATATTCCCTGTAAAACTAAAAAACCAACTAATTGCAAATGTCTTTCATATTCCTAATTACTTTCAATGGCAGAATACTACATATCTTCTTGTTTCAGAACAAAAATTTTATGTTTCTTTTTTCAATATCCCAATGCTCACATAATTATTATCCATTATGACACATGATATACCTAATAAAAAGAGTCATAAGTGAAAGGTTTACACATTACATTCAAACTGTTTGAATTTTTATTTCTTATAACATGTGCAATATGGACTAATGTTACTCCACAACAGCATTCTTGATTCTCATAAAATGCCCTCTCACCAAACTTAACCAGATTACTACAAGAATATGAGTATCACCAAATTTTCTGTGGACAATTTTCTTATTAAAATGTTTTGGATATAAATTTATCACTATTCAAGGTGCAGTTTCTAAATACTATGCGACGCTACAGATTGGCAGGCCCACAGCATATCTCTAAAGAAGCTACTTATCAAATGGTTACACAAATCAGGTATCGGACCTTGAGCTACATGGTTTTGTAAGAATATTATAATCATAGCTACAGTTAAAGGACTGTTATTTTACACTCTTGCTTTTTGTTGGAGATTCGATAAGATATTAAAATTTCCTCAGAGACAAATTTGTATCAGTTTGCACATGAAAATTACCTTTCATGTCTTCTAATACTTTGAAAATGTTCTTCAAGATGATGGTCTTCCCAATTATAGCCTAAAATACAGTACCAGAAATGAATGATATAGTATTGGAAATTAGGAAATAATCAAGGTACTGTGAATTTTCACTGCACCATGAAAATTACAGTAAAAATTTAGTGAAACTGAATTATTCAGCTCAATCGTCACTATTCACAATTAAAATGATAGATCATCAATAACCAATAAATATTTGTTTCCTTTAGAAAAAATAACAGTCTTACCTATAGCGTTGAGGTTCAGGTAGGTTTCCAACATCACATCTTTGTAGAGACTCTTCTGGGAAGGATCCAGTAAATTCCACTCTTCCTCAGTGAAGTTCACATGCACATCATCAAAAGTCACTGCATCCTAAATATCCCATACATGTGTACAACAGAAAGCATGATACTAACATCAATGTAAAGAAAACACATGTTTCCTCGAAAACATATTCATATAATTTTGGCACTTGCTTTACTTATATTCTGACTCAGAATTTTCAATCACTGTGTCATTTTAGATGGAGCTTGAATTATAAAATTCATGTGTTACTTTTGAACAATTTGAATAGCATACAGCCTTGCACAAGAAATGCCAATTGAGAGAAATGCACAGGAAACATACACAATACTGTTGTTCACACAACTGAAAAATTGTATGAACAATTACTAACTACAAGTCTGATGGGCAAACTGGGCGTATTTGCTCATGTCCTTTATCATAGAGGTACAGGCAGGTGTATGTCATACAGCTGGATGCCGGCATGGCCTACGTAATGTGTTCTAAGTGAACAAAAGTTTTATTTTAAGACCCACAATTGCTACATAAATCAACCAAGGAAACAAAAAATGATAGAGAACTTACAGTTCTTTACTAAAACTTCCCACAAAGAATTATACATTCACTTCAGTTCCATATTCATCTTGTAGAAACTTCAAGTTCAACAGTTTAAACTTTAACATTAATAAAATTTTACTGAAAGGGAATGCATGCTTAAACAATTACAAATCAAAAGATAAAAATATAGTAATATAAATGTTGATCATAAATAAGCAATGTAGGGCAGGAGTGAGAACTCAGCAGTGGAAAGCTCTAGCTGGTCTTGCACATTGTGTTTGTCAATTTCTCACATACACATGGGGATGAACAACAACTTCTCATTACTTCAAGATCAAGAGTTTTGAGGCCATCTTATGATAACAGTAAAGAAGCGACATGATATTCATATTCATGTACATAGGCAAAATACTATTTACTCAAACATTTCAGAACATTCACAAGTGTGAGGAAGTACATCATACACCTGGAATCCAAGGACTCTGAAGTTTCAGGTAGTAATGAACACATATCAACTTGAGAAATAGAATTTAACCTATCTATTTGGACAAATTTAAAAGTGAACCATGAGGATTAAAAGTTGCTCAAACGCATATCCCTATTGTACAAAACTGTGTCAGGTGACATATGTGGTTCCTATGCCGACTATCAGGACAGGAAGATATTCACAGAGAGATTTTGTCTTAAAAAACAAAAACAAAGCAATACAATTTAAAAAATATTAAACCACCGGGCTTGCAAAATAGCTTAGCATTAAATGTAAATGGGGCTAAAGCATCTTATGTGATTTAGGGAGAGAGTCAAAATATTGACTGTATGGGAGCATGAGAAGAAACTTGAAGAATTTAGTTTCAACTACAGCACAGTAGACACACAGAACAAAATCTGTCCCATCTAAAAGAAAAACAGGGGCACACCTGTAGCACAGATTGAGGGAATGCCCAATGAACACTCGCCCAACCGGAGACCCACCTTATGGGCAATCTCCAATCCTTAACTTTATTATGGATATAATGTTATGCTCACAGACAGGAGACTTTCATAAGTGATCAATGAGAGGCTTCAGCCAGCAGCTGACTGAAATAGATGCAGAGAACTACAGTGAAACATGGGATAGACCTTGGAGATGCTTAAGTGAGATTTGGGGAAATATTGAATGCCCTGAAGATGGTAGGAAATCCACAGGTAGTCTAGCAGACTCAATGAATCTTTAACCTTGGGGACACTGAGCGACTGAGCCACCAACCAAATAGACACAGGCTGGACTAAGGCCCCTGGCACATAAGTAGCAGAAGTTCAGGTTAGTCTTCATGAGGGTCCTCCAACAACTGGAACATGCAGTGTCCCTAAAGCTGGTGCCTGTCTTTGGTATCTGTTCTTTTAACTGTACTTCAATGTCTGGCCTCATTGGGAGAAGATGCATTTAACCCAGCAGACAATTGAAGCCCCATATTTTGGGGATACCCAGGGGACCCAATGAACTGCATTCTGACCCTGGATGCTATAGGCTTATGTTTATCCTGTGATGAAAATGCATTCAGTCTGCAGTGATGCTAATAGTCTGCAGGAGCTCCTACACGGTTCAAATGTCTAAAGTGTCTTCTGACACTCAAGGCAGTATCTAGAAAGTCGAATCTTTTAATATCAGAAAGCAAGTCCTATCTTTCCAATAGAAAAATGGTACAGAATAAACCCTTCCTCTTCCAGTAGACAGGAGTGTACACTCCTTTTTCAACCACATGCCATGCCAGCCAGGAGAAAAGTTAGGCTTTCCATAAGATTTACCACACTATTTATTATCCCACATGCAATTTACACAGCTCTACCTAACACTGTACAAAAACCAGAGGCAACATAACCTCTCTCCTGACTAAGTCTCCTGGGGGATTGTTAAGATCATAATTTCTTGCCTGAGACTTCTGCCAGCTTTCAACATGAGCAAGCATTGTGTCTTGAACATCCCCACCAAACAGGTCAGTAAAATGGGAAAAACGCAGTCAACATTCTCTGAAAATACAGACAGCAAACAATACGTTGGGAATAAAATTACCACCTAAACAAGACAAACCCAGAGACAAGTATCTAGACATATTATCACCACAAACCCAGATACTTAGATATCAGCATAGGAATATAATTAGCATAAACCAGGAAAATATGTCAAAAATAAATACAAGGTGTCCTGTCACAGCAGGTCCTCAAAAATTAAAACGTGCAAGAGCTATGATACAAAAGAAGTTGTTTTGTGGAAAGGAGAGGAGTGAGAACTTGGGGAAGGGATAGGGGTGCACAAGAGGACCTGTGGACTGGAACACATATAGGGAGCAGAGAGCCTGGGATGAGAGTAGAGAAAGACTATAGCGGGGCTTGTGTAGAGAACAGAAACAGGGAACAAATATAGAGAGCAGCTGAATCTAGTGCTCCATGTATATAAAGCACACCTGACAACAGCAGCAGCTGATGGAGGCAGGTAATGGCTTAAGCAGGTGCTGGCTGTTAGTACAGATGGATGAGGTTCTTGGAGGACAGGCACAAATGCTATGGGAGTGCACACCTGACCCGAGATATGTGAAAGGTCTGGCCCAGGACTGGAAGCACACTCTGACCTCGACGAGGGGTTTTGTTAATGTTGATGCATTTTAAATCGATTCTGCATCCCATTTTGTGAGGAGGATTGACAGATGTGAAGGATTTAGAACATCTACATGCACCTAATTGTCTTTTTGGAAATGTCATTTTCTAGGAAGCAGCATAATCAAAGCATCTGGATCCCATTATATCTTCCAGAATTTTTGAGTCAAGGACCTCATTCAGAACTCCATGCCAAGGGCAGACTCTGAGAAAAATTAACTACATGCCTGTGTCAGTAGTTTTACCAATCCCTTCCATACATTCATTATAATAGAATGTTCACATATCTACATCTTTATTTTATTCTGTTCTTTTAATTATTTAATCTTTATTATTTAAAATTATGTAATTATTGCCTTCTTTATTTGCCCCCTGACTCTTCCTCTTCCCATACCTCCTCCCCCATCTCCAAGAGGATATCCACACCTCACAACTCTCAGACCTTCACAATTCCTGGGTCCTACCAATTCTCAGCAGGCCAATGTGTCTTCTCCCATTGAGGTCAAACTAGGCCGTCATATACCATATATGTGAGGGCCTCATGTCAGCTGGTTTATGCTGCCTGGTTAGTGGCACAGTGTGATCTTGGTTGTCTGGGGTAGTTGAGGTTGTTGGTCTTCCTATGGGTCACCCTATTCGTCAGCCTATTCCAGCTATTCCATAATTCAACCACTGGGGTCCACAACTTCTGCACATTGTTGGATATAGTATCTTTGTACTTTAGAGAAGAAAAAGAAATTTTCTGCCTCAGACTATGGCCAATATATTGAAGAATAGGTGAAAAAACAGGCAGTGCACTGTCATATAGGTGCTCCAACTGGAAATAAATTGTGTTCTGATTTCATCTATGTAGATTATTTAGTTATTTTATATGTTTGATTTGATACATGGTTTCTATTTGTAGCTATGTCTGTTTTATTACTCACTTTCTATACAAGGTCATAGATACAACTCTTTTTTTTCAAATTTTCTTGGAAGATACCAGGGGAGAAATATCCACAAAAGCAATATGATGAATAAATTTGTAATAAAGATTTGAGAATTTTATTTCTTCCAGAGTAAACAAAGCAAGTGAATGGGTAAAGATTTTATGAAGAATGTACAGAAGATTGTCAGATATGATATTTCTAGTCATCAATAGAGGAGCCAATGAAAGTGATTTCAAAACTAGATACATGCACTGGAATCCAATAATTGATAGATATGTGTCAAAGTTTGACAGAATTCCTGAATTATTTATTCAGAAATATGATTTCTCACTGACCTTTTGGATAGAATTTCTGTCTGGTCTTATTAAAATGAAATTGGAGGCCAAGATACTTCCTTTTGCAGACAGATGCCTCATTCATAGGCTATAAGGAAAAACCTCAAGATGTGGACTTACCTTATCCCCTCAACCCCTTCTCGGTGGTAAACTGAGTCATCGCTAGAGAATTATAAGGGCAGCAGCAGCAGCAGCAGGAGCAGCAGCGAATCCAAACCCTAAAACTGATCTGCAAAGCCCCATTTCTCCAAGTTGTGGGATAAACAGGAGGGGGAGGAGCTACAGGAGATGAACAGGGAGGCAGCAGAGAGAGAAACTGGGGGCCTGGAGAAGCTGCAAGTTGTATGGGATAACATAGATGGAAATAGAGTAGTTGGAGATCTGCCCAATCTAGGCATGTAGCATATTTTGTTAACTGATTGAGCTAAGCTTTCTTATACTAGGGATTTGGGTTGGAAACAAAGTAGCAACAAACCACAGGAATTAGAATGAAATTATTACACGTTTTAGGACATACCTGTTGTGTAGACTATTTGTCACAACTTGTACTTTTGATTAAACTGTGACTTTTTTTTTTTGAAACAACAAGAGCCAGGACTATTGAGTATCCTCTGCCATCTTAATTTTCAATCCATTTCAATCATCAGACAAAAATAATAATTAAAGACACCTTGTGGTAAATGTTATTTGTTATTTATTTTTTACTACATTTGAATCATAAAGGTAAAAATAAAAGACTTGGTATTTATAACAAGACTTAACGCTCTAGAGTTGGACAGCCTATGTTGTATAGTTTTTGTTAATAACAGTGAGATATGACTTGCCATGTTCTACCTAGGCTGCTCATACACGCAGGCCAGTCCTCCTGGCCAATCCACCTACCCCATGGACCATTCTCCTTCCTCTTCTCTCTCCTTCATGGTCTCAACCACAGAATCCAAGCCTGGGAACTGAAGCACCACCTATCTTTCTTCTCCCCAGCATTAGGCTTTATGCATTTTTATTAAGTAATCTTGGAATGCAGGAAAGAAATGATGTAATTATAATCCCAAAATTATTGTAAAATGTGCCAGGCTTCATGGCCATGTGTCCAGAGTCTACGATCTCGTATTAGAACACATAAATTTTGCTTATAACCTTTTCTCTCAAGCTGAATAGTTTAAATCTTGAAAATAATTTTCCTTATAGATAGGGACTCATCATGGTACCCAGATTTCCAATTTTGGTGGAACTAGTGTAACTACAGTAATTTGGTTTAACATAAGTTCAGTATTTTATCCAGATTCTTGATTGCCTAGTGTGCAGATCCAAGAAATGGCCAGTCGGGACATTTATTGATCATCGAAAATTGATTACCTATCAGCTACTTGCTAATACCAATCACAGTCAAAGCAGGGAAGCTTTTACCTTCTTTTTCCAACCCTTTTTGTACTGTGACTAACCATGCTTCAAAGATGGTCTTAGAAATTGATTCTAGCACAGGCACCTCTTCATTTTAATCCCCGAGAAAAGCCAGAGAGGTTGTAGGAAGCCCACTTACTGTTTTATTATTGCTTTTCACTCAACAGTTAATGAATAGTCTGGAAGAGTTGCGAGACACATGTTCCAGCACTGAGCAGCAGAAAAATATGATGGAGTGCTCAAAGCAATTTTCAATTACATAAAAGAGGAAGCCTCAGCTACAGGCAGCATTTCTTACTACATGTGAAACCTTTACGGTATTAATTACTCTTATGATTCATGTAATCAGTATTAATTATGTTTACAATTTGGTATATGGTAGAAAAGCATCAGATCTTAAGGTTTTAGCCCTTTGCATGTTTATGGTGTTCTCCCTCATCATGAGTTGTTCAAGTCACTTGTGATCGTTATTACATGGCTCATATTTATAATACCCTCTTTATATAAGGGATTTTTATATAATATATTTCAGTTATCTGAAGAAATTTTGAACAACTCTCATCTTTGCAACACTAATTACATTCATAATTTTGCCTATAGAGTGAATTATAACACATTTTACTGTGAACAAGGATACACAGAAAAATGTCCAAATTCCTAGTACCCATAAAGATTTTCTACACTATGAGTTTGGGGATATTCCCCGTAAAACTATAAAACCACTTAGTTGCAAATGTACATCATATTCCTAATGTCTACCAAAGGCAGAATAGTACATATCTTCTCATTGTTCTAGAACAAAAATAAATTTGTTGCTTCCTTCAATATCCCTATAATCTTACCATGGACTATATGCTTATTAGGATGTTTTGGATATAAATTTTTCTCTATTCAATATACAATTTCTAAGTAATATGAGACTATACAGATTGACAGGTGCATAGCATAGTTCTAAAGGAGCTACATATCAAATGGATACACTAACCAGATATCAGATCTCAAGGTATATGGTTTTGTCAGAATATTATAATTAGAGCTGCACTTAAAGGACTGTTATTTTACACTCTTGCTTTTCATTGGAGATTCCAGAACATATGGAAATTTCCTCAGAGGCAAATTTGTATCCGCTTGCACATAAAAATTACCTTTCATGTCTTCTACTAATTTGACAATTTTCTTCAAGATGATGGTCTCCCCGATAATAGCCTAAAACACAGTACCAGAAAATCAATGATAAACTATTGGAAATTAGGCAAAATTCAAGGTACTGTGAATTATCACTGCATTATGAATGTTACAATTAAAATTCAGTAAAACTGAATTATTCAGCTCAATCTTCATTATTCACAATTAAAATAATAGAAGATCATCAATAACCAAGAAACATTTCTTTCCTTTAGAAAAAAAATAACAGTCTTACCTATAGCTTCGAGGTTCAAGTAGGTTTCCAACATCACATCTTTGTAGAGATTTTTCTGGGAAGGATCCAGCAAATCCACTCTTCCCCAGTGAAGTTCACATGTACATCATCAAAATTCACGGCATCCTAAATATCCCATACATGTGTATAACACAAATAATCATATTAATATCACTGTAAAGGAAATATATGCTTCCTTAAAAACATATACATATAATTTTGGCACATGATGCACTTATATTCTGACTCAGAATTTATAATCACTGTGTCATTTTAGAGGGATCTTGATTTATAAGATTTAGGTGTGTCAATTTTGAACATGTTGAATAGGATACAGCCTTGCCAGAGAAATGCCAATTGAGAGGTTGATGCAGGGGAAACAGATCCACAAAACTGAGCACACATCTGAAAAATTGTATGAACAATTACTAACTACAAAACTCATGGGCAAGCTGGGTGTACTTGCTCATGCCTTTAATCACAGAGTTACAGGCAGGTATATGTCATTTAGCTTGACGGCAGCATGGCCTATATAATGTGTTCTAGGAGACCAAAAGTTATATATTAAGAACATCAACACTCTACCATCATAATTCGCTACTAAAAGTTCCTACAAAGAATCAAGCATTCATTTCAGATCTGTGTTAATGTTGCAGAAACGTGAAGTGCAACAGTTTAAACTATAACATTGATACAATTTTACTAAAAGACAATGCATGATTAAATAGTTACAAATGAACAGATGAAAATAATAGTAATATAAATGTTGATTATAAATAAGCAATGTAGGTTTGGAGAGAGAATTCATCAGTGGCGAGCTCTTGCTTGTCTTCCACATAATGGTGGTCAATTTCTCACAAACACACAGGACCAACAACTACTCATTACTTCAAAATCAAGAGTTCTGAGGCCATCTTCTGACAATAGTAAAGGTGAGAAACATGACATTCTTATTCATGCACACAGGCAAAAGAGTCGTATTAATACAAACATTTCAGAACAAACACAAGACTGAGGCAGAATGGCATACACCAGGCACGCAATGACCCTGAAAGTTCAGATAATATTGACATCGTGAACATATGCCATCCTGAGAAATAGAAAAGAGCCTATATAAGTGGCGTTATTTCAAAACTAAAGATATGGATATAAAACAGCTTAAAGACATGTTTATTTTACAAAAATTTTTGCAGGCAAATGTACAATTAGATAATATCATCCTGAATGAGAAATCCCGGACCCAAAAGGACATGCACATATGTACTTACTAACAAATGAATAATAACCATATAGCACAGGATATCCACAGTACATTTCTTGGCCCTGAAGAAGATAAACAAGCAGTAAGGCTCAGCTAGTAAGAGCACTTACTGCTCTTGTGAAAGTCCAGCGTTCAAATCCCTCACCCACATGGTGGCTCACAACCACCCATAATGACATCTGATACCCTTTTCTGGTGTGTCTGAAGACAGATACCCTGCTTATAATAATAAATAAATAAATGAATGAATGAATTAAAAAAATTAAATAAATCTTTAAAAAAGAAAAGGATGGCTAAAATGAGCATGGTTGAATCTCACTCAGAAGTGGAAATAAAGCAGACATAGGAGGCAGATGAAAGAGAGAGAGAACTGGAATGACCAGTAGTAAAGAAAGGGGAAGGGGAGGCAAGGAACAGGTGTGGTGAGAGAAAAGGAAGGGCCATAGGGTCAGGAAAATGAACTGAAATCTGTAGCTGTCAGGGTTCAAAGGGTGCAGGCTTAGGGATGCGCGACTGACAATGAAAGGGATGGCAAGAGGGAGTCTATGGGGGTGATCTTAGCTGAAATGCATAGTAGTGAGAATTAGACACTGAAGAGGGCCACATCCTAAAGTCAAGCAGGACACCCCCCCCCCAGTTGAGATTTAATTACACCAACCAAACCAGTTTACATACAACAAATGAAGCATCCCACACAGAAATCAGGGTTTCAGTTAGGGGATTAGAGGGTAATGGTTAGGATCAGGATAGGGGTTGTTAGGGTTAGGAAATTAAGGGGTTAAAATAGGATTAGAAATTTAGGATAAGTCCCAGGATTAAACTCAGGTTTAAGGTTAAGCTGACCACCATTATTTTTGATGGTCTCACTGAATCAATAGTATTCCTATTACACAAAGAAAAAATGCCAGGGTTAAGGTTAGTCTTTTTATAAGGAATTAATTCATTACTAATACAATGTTCTCCCAGCATGTATTCCTGCAGTCCAGAATAGGGTACCAGATCCCTGATCCAATTACATATAATTATGAGCCACCCCATGGTTGCCTAGAATTGAACTCATGGACTGAGTAAGAATAGCCAGAGCGCTTATCCTCTGAGACATCTCCCCAGGCCTGACCCTGCCTTCTTAATGTATATTATAAAAGGAAAATATAGTTTGGACACAGGTGCATAGACACCACCCATGACTCTACAAGAAAGCAACTAGTCCAGATGTTTCGAACAGAATGACAATCAGCCATGATACTGAAGTTATTCATAGGTCATGGCCTCAACTTCCAAGTAAGAATCACCAGTGGACATCTCACAGGAAGTCACATCTGGTTGATGCTTCCAATCCAACCCCACAGTGGACCTACCACCCCAGAACCCACTGCTCAGCTGCATGTTCCTCCCCATTGGTCAGTGTCCCATGCTCAGGTAGCTTTCTCATCCAGTCCAGGCCCACTGGCTTATGAATATTGTCACCCTCAGTGGAAGACCCTTCCCACTTCAATCATCCACACTATCTCACACAGACATAGCAACCAGCCATTCTGATGAGGGCACACCCTCAACCGAGGCTCCTTAAGATGACTGTAGCTCTGAAATAATGAAATGCTGGCAGACTTACCTCTCTCTTGACTATGTCTCTTTGTGGATTGAGAAGAGCATCTCTTACTGCCCACCTCCTCTCCTAGCTTTCAACATTAACCAGCAATCTCTCTTGAACATAACAAAAATGTCAGTAAAAGAAGCCACACTCAGCCAACACTATGAAAATCTAGACAGAAAACTGTAACACAGGAATAAACACCCTCACAAACATGACAAACTGAGAAACCTTACCTAGACCAATAATCACTACAAATGATGCTGCCCAGACATCATATGGAAAGATAAGCAATACCAGGCAGGAATATAAGTCACTATCCTCAGGGTCTCACTTCTCTCCTTTCCCTCAAACAACCTCTTTCACATCTGACTCTTACATGTTTCAGTTTAGTTTAGTTTCTCAGGACATGATAGAGAGTGAGAAGGAAGAAGGAGGAGGAGGAGGAGGAGGATGAGGAGGAGGAGGAAGGAGAAGAAGGAGAAGAAGAAGAAGAAGAAGAAGAAGAAGAAGAAGAAGAAGAAGAAGAAGAAGAAGAAGAAGAAGAAGAAGAAGGTGACGACGAGGAGGAGAAGGAAGAGGAAGATGTAAAAGATCAATCAGGATAAAGATCTCGAAAATATTTCAAATGAAATAATCAATGAAAAATTTTTCTAAAGCAAAAATGGTGCCCGTTAATGTACAAGAAACATCAAAAATACCAAACATTGGGAAAAAGCCCCTTTGCTACATAATAATCATAACACTAAACATATTAAAGAAATTAAAAAAAAAAACTACAGCCAAAAAAAGTAAACAATACAATGAGAAATGTATGAAATCAGAACTATTAGATTCATATCTGTCTTCTATTTTTTAAGGCATTCATTACTTATACAATGTTCTCCCTGCATGTATTCCTGCAGGCCAGAAGAGGGCACCAGACCCCATTCCTTATAGTTATGATCCACCATGTGGTTACTAAGAATTAAACTAATGGCCTGTGTAAGAACAACCAGAGCTGTTAACCTCTGAGCCATCTCTCCAGTCCTAACCTTGCCTTCTTAATGTATATTATAAAAGACAAAAAGCTTTGGACACAGTTGCTGCATAGTCACAGAACCCACCCAAGCTTCTACAAGAAAGAAACTAGTCCAGATGTTTTGGACAGAATTACAATCAGCCGTGATACTGAAGTTATTCAGAGGTCATTGCCTGAACTAGCAGGTTAGAAGCACCACTACAAACCTCACAGGTGGTCACATCTGGCTGATGTTTCTGATCCAACCCCATAGAGAACTCACCACCCCAGTGCATACAACTCAGCCCCATGTTCCTCCCCATTGTGGGCAGATATCTTGTGCTCACCATGTCTTGATTTCAGCGTTTCCCTGAGGTCCCCTCACAACACACAACAGCAGAGCTCAGAGCAGGACACAGAGAAGCATTCAAGCTGCACAGCTACAGGGAAAACGCTCAATCAGCATAAATGTCTAGAAAACATTTCCAAATAAAACCATAAATGAAAACTTTCTTAAACTAATGGAGGTGCCTGTTAATGTAAAAGAAGCATCCAAAATATCAAACAAATTGTAGAAAAGTGTCTTTCCTGCACAGTAATCAAAACAGCAAGCATCAAAGGAAAACAATATAAATAACTACTACATAAATAACTAACAAAACTAAAGAAAAAAATAAAAATAGCCTGGGACCTAGCCCCGTCCATCCCACAGCCTTTGACCCCAGCCAACTCCAACCTGATCATTAATGTTCCTTGGGAAAGCACCAGCCCAGACCTCTGTAAACTCTACCAGGTCTTTGTCATGTCACAGCCCAACCTGTGTCATTAAGGAACAGGATGCAGTTTTTTGGCCTGTGAATTCCCTACCTGTCTCACCAGGTCACAGCCAGAAGCCAGGGCCGGGCGCACAGCCCAGCGATCCAGGGAAGCCAGGCTTGGCTTCTGTTCCCACAGGAGGGTTGTGCCAGGAGGCCACTGTGCCCACCTGGAGGAGCACAGAGTGGGTTTGCACTCCGCTCCGCTGCAAACTTTGCAGAGCAGAGCGGGAAGCCTGCGCCTTGCCAGGCCATTGTCGCTTCCTGGAGGAGCACAGAGAGTGTTTGGACTCTGCCCCACTGCAAACTTTACACAGCGGGAAGCCCGCGTCTTGCCAGGCCTCTCCAAACTTACAGACTGCTTCTGTGGAGACGACAGGAGGATAGCGCGGTGTGACTTGAGAGCTCACAGACACCCGCAGCATGGAACACTATCTTCATCCGGATGCGCATGCGAATGCGGTCCCATTCCACAATTCCAGGCCGGGCTGCTGAGAGCCCGGGAAGCTCAGCAATCGCAGCAGTCGCTAAATGCGCGCACTCACCTCCTTCCCGCCTCTGCCAGACCTTCGACCAACGCGCACATTCAAACTCCCAGCCCACTTTCATTCATAAAAATGAAAGAAAGGAAATGACAACATTCCAGGAGGCTGGATGCAGGGCGGGCTCTGTGGTGACATCAGGGGTGGGGCCAGCAGTTGCTGGGTGACAGACAGGGATGCCAACATGGCGCCCGCCAGGGGCTGAGGTGCAAGGTCACGGGGCGGGGTTGGGGCTCAGGGAACATCAGAGGGCGTGGCAAGCGGTTGCTGGGTGTCAGTCAGGGAATCCAACATGGCTCCTGCCCGGGTCTGAGATAGATGAGCAAGGGGCAGGTTGGGCATGATGTCCGGCGCAGGGCCAGCAGTCTCTGAGTGACTGACAGTGATGCCAATGTGACATTTTCACTGAATTTGAAGAAATATATAAATATGTGTATTAAATTTGAAGAATTTGATGTACAATAATACACATGAAAGTGTACACATAGATAATACATCAAAACTGATTGACAAACCATGTAAAAAAAATTCTAATCAAATTGATGGCTTTCATGGAAAATACTTCTTATAAAATTGAAGAAATATACAGAAAATTTATTTAAAATTAAGATTTGGCATTGAAAATAAATACACATAAAAAGTTGACAAAGAAAACTAAATGTGTAGGCAAACTCAATTTTAGGAAAAAATGAAAAATAAAGTGTTAAAATTGAAGAATATGTTGGAAAATAATAATGGTAAAAGATAAGTCATCTTTACTAAATCAAGCACTTACAAACATTTTCTTATGAAATTAATGATATTCATGGAAAATATTTCTGATAAAATTGAAGCCGTGTATAGAAAATTAGTGTTAAAGATTTTTCATGGGAAAATATTCAGATAATTTTGTGTACATAAAAACATCTCTAAATAATTAAAAAATTAAATAGAAATATTTTCTGTTAAAATTAAAGTTTCTCTTAACTAATATTCAAGTAATATTGAAGAAATATATATAGATGTGTTAAAATTGAAGAATTAATTGGAAAATAATAGTAAAATAGTAAACATAGAAAATATACCTAGAACATTGTCCAAGAACCTAAAAACAATTTTAATAAAATTGAAGATTTTGATGGAAAATATTTCTAATACAATTGAAGTAATATACAGGAAATACAGTATAATTTAACATATCAGAAAAGATAATACAGATAAAATATTAGACATATAAAATATATCTAAACTAATTGAAAAAGGTAGTAGAAACATTTACTGAAAATATTTGTGAAAAAATTAAGTAGAACTTGAAACAGTGAAGGTTTTAATTGAAAAATAATACAGATAAGTGGTAGACATTGAAGGGAACTAGGATTTCTCAGAATCCATAGTTGAGGCAGCAGGCAGACTTAGATCCCGGCCTGCCAGACAAGCTTGATGCAAGGTTGTGATTGAGTCATTCCACAAACAGACCAGCCATAAAAGATAAGGGGCGTGCCTGGGAAAACTCCTATGGGTCATACACCATCTGGACTGGAGTCTCCTGTCTCTTGGATGCAGTTTACTAACGTCGAAGTGACCTCCTGCTAACAAAATAAATTGCCCTCTTACATTGCTGATGGTCCAAGCTGTATGTACGCCAAAAAGCCCCCTCTGCGCGCCAGAATCCCTCGTCAATGTTTAGATCAGCAAATCATGTGTGACCACGCCATAACCCCTTGACTTTTCCTATATAAACCCCTAACTTTTGAGCTTCAGGGTCGACTCCTCTGTCTCCTGTGTGAGATACATGTCGGCCTGGAGCTCTGATAATAAACTGCCTCATGTGTTTCCATCAAGTTGGTCTCTCATGTTTCCTTGGGTGTATGCTATCCCGAGAACGGAGTGGGGGACTCCCCAAAAAGGAGGTCCTACATTTGGTGGCCTGTACTGGGATATAGGTGGCACCCAGGAACCTCGAAGACCCCCTTGTAGGTATGCTTGTGTGTGTGTGTGTGCTGGCAATGTTTTTGTTCTAAATGTCCTGAGTGTCTGAGTGCGGCACCTCTGTGTGTGTGTGTGTTTTGGTTTCAGTTTGTTAACAGATAGGAGTGGAAGCAGAATTCCACTCCACAGTTTGTTTGCAGCTGCTGCTGCGGGCCGTAAGGACCCAGCTGCTGCGGAGGGCGAATCCTAGAGTCCCGGAGGCTGCAACCTTGGAGGACTCTCCAAGGGTGAGGGACAGTCAGGGGGACCTGACTGTGGTTTTCAGGGAGGGGACAGAGTGCTTCTTCTACCGAGAAGGGAGTAGAAGCAGAATCCTGCCTCGTCAGAAGTTGTGTTTGGCTGTTTGAGTCTACACACAGACGAGTGTGCTTGGACGTGCTAGTGTTTATTGTTTGTGTTTTGTTCTTGTACTTTTTGTTTTTTGGTTTTGTCATAGGGCAGACAGTGACAACCCCTTTGTCTTTGACTAAGGACCATTGGGTGGAAATTAGGGCAAGAGGACAGAATTTATCAGTAGAAATTAAGAAAAAAAACAGTGGCAGACCTTTTGTGCCTCGGAATGGCCTGATTTGGGGGTAGGATGGCCGCCCATAGGAACTTTTCGTTTGCCTACCATTAGGACCGTGAAGGCCGTTGTTTTTCACAAGATCCCAGGGTCAGATGGTTTCGGTGCAGAATTCTACAAAATTTTTAAGAAGAATTAATTGCAATATGCCTCAAACTATTCCACAAAATAAAAACAGAAGGAACACTGCCAAACTCATTACATGAGGCCAAAGTGACCCTAATGCCTAAACCACACAAAGACTCGTCAAAGAAAGAGAATGTCAGACTGATTTCTCTTATGAATATTGATTCATAAATACACAATAGAATTCTCACAAACTGAATCCAGGAACACATCTAAGAAATAATCCAAAAAGATCAAGTATGCTTCACAGCAGAGATTCAGTTATGATTCAATATAAGAAAATCTATCAAATGTAATCCACCTAGTATAAACCTAGTATAATTGTAAAAATTATGTGATTTACTCAATAGGTGGTGAATAAGGCCTTGATAAAATCAACACTACTTCATGCTAAAGATATTAGACCAATCACGGATATAAGACTCATACCTATACACAATCAAAGCAAAATAAAAATCACAGCAAGCCAGTAGACAACATCAAACTAACTGGAAAGAAACTTAAAGCATTTCCTCAAAAACCAGGAACAAAACAACGTTTAGTCTCTATTCAATATAGACTTGAAGTTCTAGGTAGAGCAATAATACAACAATAAAAGATCAAGAAGATTATAACTGGAAAGGAAGAAGTAAAAGTATTGCTTTTTGTGCATTATATGCATTATAAACATAAGTGACCTCCAAAATTTGACTAGAGAATTTCTACTGCTGATTATATCTTCAGTAAAGTGTCTGAATACAAAATTATCTCAAAGAATTCAGTAACCCTCCAGATAAATTTCTAAGAAGAAAATTAGAGAAACAACACACACACAATAGCTGTGAATAATATAAAATATCTTGTTGTAACTGTAACCAAGTAAGTAAAATAACTGTATGACAAAATCTTCAAGTCCCTGAAGAAAGAACATGAAGAAGATAACAGAATATGGAAAGACTCCTATGCTCAAGGCATTGGCATAGTGAAAATGAACATCGTGCCAGGCAGTGGTGGCACACTTCTGTAGTCCCAGCACTCTGGAAGGCAAGGCAAAAGGACTGCTGAGTTCATGGCCAGCCAGGTCTACAGAGTGAGATCCAGGACAGCCAGGGCTTCACAGAGAAACCCTGCCTCAAATAAACAAATCCAAAAAAAAAAAAAACAAAAAACAAAAACAAAAACAAAAAGAACATCATACGAAAAGCAATCTGCAGATTCAATACCATCCCTCATCAGTATTTCAACACAAATTTATAGATTGTGAAAGAGCAATTCTCATCTTCATATATATATATATATATTTATATATATATATGCATATATGTATACATATTTCCATATACACACACTCATATCTATACACATATCTATACATATATAGGTATACATCTATACATCTATACATATACACATATACACATATACACATATATACATATATACAAATAAAAAACCAAGCATAGTCAAAACAATCCTGAACAAAAGAAATTTGTGAGGAATCACCATCTCTGTCCTCAATCTATACTACAGAGTAATAATAATAAAAAAAACCCACACATGATATTTGTACAGAAACAGACATATTGATCAATTTATACTCCCCCCCCCAAAAAAAACTCAAAGAACAAAACAAAACAAAATGAAAAACAACCCAAGTAAATAAAAAATGGGCTTCAGAACTAAACAGAGAATTCTCACCTGAGGAAACTTGAAAATGGCCAGAATCAATTAAAGAAATCTTTACATTCCTTAGTCATCAGGGAAATGCAAATCAAAACACTCTGAGGATCCATTTTATACCCATCAGAATGGCTAAAATCAAAAACTCAAGTGACAGCAAATGCTGGTGAGGATATGGAGCAAGGGGAACATTGCTCCATTACTGGTTAGAATGCAAACTTCTACATCCAAATTGGAAATCACTTAGCATTTTCTCAGAAAACTGGGAATAGTTCCACCTCAAGACCCAGCTATATTACTCCTGGATAAATACCCAAAAGATGTTCCAGCATCTCACAAAGACCCTTGCTCAATTGTGTTCATAGCAGCTTTATTCATGATAGCTAGAAACTGGAACCAAATTACATGTCCCTCAGATGAAAAATAGATAAGGAAAATGTGGTATAATTACACATTGGAATACTATTCAGCGATTAAAAAGCAAAATATCATGAATTTGGAAGACAATGAATGGAAGTTAAGAATATCATCCTGAGTGTGGTAACCCAGTCTCAAAAAGACGTGCATAGTATGTACCCACTTGTAAGTGGATATTAGCAGAAAATGCAGCTACCACATTACACTCCACAGACCCAAAGAAGCTAAACAAAAATAGAGGCCCAAGTAAGGAAGCTTCAATCTCCCTTAGAAGAAAGAATAAAATAGACATAGGAGGCAGAAGGAGAGATGTAATTTTGAAGATGAGAGAGATCAGTTGTGGGGAAGGACAGGAGAAATGCCAAGATGGCCATGCAAATGAATGAAAATCTGCAGCTAATGGGGTGAGGTGATGGTGGCAATCTCCAGGATGATACCTGGCCAGGGACAAGGGAGGTGCTCAAGAATCAATGGGGGTGACCTTAGCTGTGAGTCACTACACTGGGGATATGGAAAGTGAAATGACCACATCCTGAATCCAGACAGGAACCCCAGTAGAACAATACAGACACCAATGGTGGTAACTTTATCTGTGACTCACTGCATTGGAAATATGGAGCCTGAAGCGACCACTTCCTGTATCCAGACAGGAATCCCAGTTCACCCATGTTTACTCAGTGCTTTCTTAGAGCTTTTGGTGCCCAGTTCTTTCCCTTCCCCATATGTTTTGTGGGCTAGGTAAGCAAGCAGTTGCCCATGGCCACCAGGGTTCAGACCTCTCTCCCCTAGATAGAGTACTAAAGAAAAGCAGAGCTGTCTGTCTGTCTGGCCAGGCTGTGCCTCATGACACCCAAGCTGCTGAGCAGGCTCTGCTTTCCTCAACTGTGTAACTGGGGAAATCTGAAACAGAGAAATCACTCCGGGGGATGACAAACAAGGCTCTTCCTGGTGTCTGTACAGTTTATACCCAAGAATCTAATTTGTAGTCTGTGAGAGTGAAAGAGGCTGTGAATGCCTTGGCCTTCCCCTACTAGAGACCCTCCAGATCCATGTGTGATCTCTGCAGTACTCACAGGCTTGTCAGAACTCCTGGGAGACACTCTCTCACACTGCAGTATTTGAATATGGAGAACTGTGGCACAGGATCAGCTCTCACATTTAGTGTTGTGAATTTTGTGTGACAAGAAAATTTTATTTTTTAGTCTAAATTGTTTGGGGATCTTTAGCCTTCGTGTATACTTATGGCCATCACATCTTTTAAGTCGGAGAAGGATTTTTTAATGATTTTATAGAAGATCTTTTTCTAGTACTTTGAAATGTGTGTTGGAGGGTTGAGACATGCTATTGCAGACAGTGGGGAAGAGGAATGTGATGGGGAATTCTGGGATAGTGTGTAGGGAGAGAAGTAACAACTGGACTGAAAAAAATGAAAGTAATAAAAACTAAAATATATAAATAAATAAAACTGAAAGATCTCCCATGTTCAAGAATATGTAAACTTAAAATAATATGAGGTCAGCAAACTAAAAGCAATCAGCAGATTTAATACAAGCACTCCTCAGAATTTCAACTCAAATTTTTGTAGACTTTTCAAGGACCGTACTCAATTTCATAGGTAAAAACAAACAAACAACAAATACCTCGAGGATAAGGTTAACATTCCTGGACTCTATATAAATGAATTCTGGGAAATAAGACTATCTTTTATTTTTAAGCTTTCTCATGTCCCTGAATGGATCTTTAAAAAATGATGCAGTTCAGATTGAATGTCTACATGTCGGAATGATGCAAACATGTGTATGATACTAAATTAATCTGAAGTCTATGTGGTTCAGAGATCTTAACAGCAATGTGGTAGAATTAAAAGTGGAGAACAAACTTCCACTCACTGCCACAGGAAACCAGTTTCTGAACAGGACACTAAGACGGCAGGCACTAAGAACACACACATAAGCAAGTCCTCTTAATCTGCTCTGAAGGCAGAAACCATGCTCCACATGCAAATCCTTCTCCCATGACCAGTTTATATGATTCAATAGGTAAATGATCGCTGACACAACCAATTAATGTAAGAATTTATTTAGTTTAATTAATATAAATGCACGGTCATTGACCTAGGGGACAAAATTGTGGCATCAAAGCCTCCTGAGCCAGCCAAACATAGGACAACTTGTCTCAGATTCATTTTTCTAAACTGCTGCAGGTACAGCTGTTCTAGAATAATATCCCTACTCAAGTAGAAATCCCTGCATGGTGGCTTGTGCTTTTAATCTCAGAAGGAGGGAGTCAAAGAAACGGAGACCTTTGAAGTAGTAGTAACCTTGGTCTACAAAGTGATTTTCAGAACAGCCAGGGTTACACAGAGTAACACTATGTGGTCGCTATTCTTTGTTGTCAACTTGATTAAATCTCAATTTAAGCAAAATCCACAACTTAAGGACACACATTCAGGGGATTTTGTTTAATTTGTAGAAAGTTATCAGTGGGGCTAGAGAGTTGGCTCAATGGTTAAGAACACTGACTGCTTTAATAAAGGTCCTGAGTTGAAATCCCAGCAACCAGATGGTGACTCACAACCATCTGTAATGAGATCTGACACCCTCTGCTGGAGTGTCTGAAGACAGCTACAGTGTACTTACGTATAATAATAAATAAATCTTTAAAAAAATCAAGAACGTTATTAGTGTCTTTGAAGTAGGAAGACTTGACTTAATGCAGATATTTTTGAGCTTGAAAGAAACAGATCTTAATCTGGATATAGAGCAAGAAAGCCACAGATTTTTGTTATTATGTTTATTGTTGTTGTTGTTGTGGTGGTGGTTGTTGTTATTGCTATGAGCCAGTATTTGTCTGTAAATACCAATGGTTCTCCCAGAACTCACTTTGTAGACCAGGCTATTCACAGAGATCCACCTGCATTATTCACTCCCATAATGATTGGATTAAAGGTCTGAGTCACCACACCCAGCAAAAGAAACTCATCTTTAATCCAGAGATTGAATCTGAACACACACCTTTAGGTTGGGATACGCCTTCTTCTTGAGAACTATATAAGAACACAGAGGAAGAAAGTTTTCACATTGCCTGCTTCATCTCTTCTAGGTAGCAAGTCTTATTACTTTGTTGGCATTCATTAGAGTTATTTGTATGTGATTCCATCTTCTACTGAAGACCAGTTGAGATGTCCAGGCTCTGGGACTGATAACTTCAGGATTCTTGGACTTTTGCTTCCAGTCCAACTGTTGTGGAATAAGGCAGACTGCATCCTGTAAGTCATTCTAATATAACCCCTTATCACAAAAAAGACACTGAGTGGAGATACCATTCTACATGATCTTTTAATCTCTAAAACAAGCACTCCAAGTAGATTTGCTGGTCCATGAGCACTTTACTCTTTGTTTGTCTCATCAGTCCACTATAATGTTTAATTCTAGACAATTGCATCCAGAGTAATAGCATCTTATGTTTAGGTGATTCACTCTTTTATTGTTTGCTTGTTTTGTTCTTTGAGCCTAGGTTTTCCTGTGTAGCACTGGCTGTCCTGAAGCTAAGTCTGACAACCTGGCTTACCTTGAGCTAGAGAACCACTGACCTCTGCTTCTGTGCTTTTCTGCTTCTTTCCCTAGCATTCTGAGATGAAAGTTTTTTGCCCTTAGACTGTGCAGAATCTTGCCTCCATAGGTAATGCAAATAGATGCTAGGATTGTAAGCTGTGTTTAAAACCCAGTTTCCCACCGTGTATTGGTTGGAAAAGGCCATGGAGTATAGAGTATAATCCACTAACTAGAGTCTTCTCTGAATCACAAGATCATGGACTTGCCCACCGAGTTCCATGGATAAAGACAAGGAGATGATGCAGTCCTCCCCCAGTTTTGTCAAAGATACATCAGATTCTGAAGAACATGCATTGCCAAGTGCACATGTATTTCCAGTCCTAAAAGTACAAATGCCTAAATGAAAAGACTGGAGAGCTCCCATGCTGGGAATTTAACAGCATGTTTTAAAGACTACCACAAAAAGAAGTGAGGGAGCAAAGAAAACAAGGAAGAGACATCAAGCAATTTTAAAGTTGGGTGCTGAAATCAATAAAATAGAAAGAGAACAATAAAAAGAATTGATGAAACATGGAGTTGGTCTTTTGAGCCTTTTATTAGACAAGACAAACAAACCCTTATTAAAAGATGACGAATACAAAAATTAATGAAATATAAAATGAAATGGGGGATTAAATAACAGGCAACGAAGAAATACAGAGTGGTAAAGACATAGTTTTAAAAAGGGTGCACTCGACCAACTTGGAATTTCTAAAAGAAATGGATAAGTCCCTCAAAAATTCCACATACCAAAATTAAGCTAGAGAAAACAAACTTAAACATACTTAAACAAAAAGGAAAACAGAATTCATTAAAAATATACCAATATGAGCCCATGTCCATAAGTTTTAGGGTTGAATCCTACCGGATTTTCAAAGAGGATTTAACAAGAATTCATTGTATTCAACAATATAGAAACAAAAGAAATCTTAGCCAATTTATTTTTAGAAGCCCTGATTACACATATATCCAGTCAGAAAACACTGAGTGATAAAAGAGAATTAAAGAACAGCTATACTTAAAACCACAGATGTAAAAATACTTAAAAAACAAAATAAATAAAATATAAAACACATCAAAAGATCATCCACCATGATCAATGAGGAATGCTTCATTCTAGAAACACAGTGATGGTTCACCATAATGGGATTAAAGTGTAAGAAAAAACAAGAATTGATCATCTCATGAGATAATGTAAACTTCTCTGAAAATGTTTAACACCACTTTATGATAAAATACTTGGAGTGATTAAGGATACAAGGGACATGCATAAACATAAAAATGTCACTTTCCAGCAAGACTATAGAGAAATTCAAATTAATTCCACTAATTCCCAAACTAGACAAGGTGTTCCATTTTCTCTATAACTATCTATTCATTACATTATGTAAAAGTTTAGCTAGATCAATAAAACTGAAGCAGAGGAAGGTAATATACATTAGAAATGAGGAAATAAATTATCTGTCTTTGAAAATGATTTGATAGTTTGCATAAATGAAACAAAATTTCACAAAGGCAATTCCTAGAGATGATGAACACTGTCAGCAAAGTTGTTGAATACATAATTAACTAGAAAAATAAAAATAAGTGGCCTTTGTAGGTAAAAATGGGTTTGCAAGTGCAAATAAAATGTAGATATATTATAAACAATGAATTGAATTTTGACACTTGTTATATTTTTTGCTCCATAATAAATAACATTGAGGAACTCAATAAACATATGTTGGCTAATAACGTACCAAAATCTTTTTAGTCACGGATTACTTTTGGTGTTCTTGAAGGTTCTCAAAGACTACAGTGATATGCAAATGCTTTAATAGATTAATTACTTACTAAAGGGTTTACTCTTGTATAAATAAACTAGAAAGTACAAAATTTTGACACTTGACTGTGTTTATGAGGTTTATCTGTTTTATGACTTTTTCTTATGTTTTCTGCTACATGGAAAGGTACATTTCTTTACCAAATGGCATATTCATAGCATTTATTCCAATATGTATTTTTATGCATTCATAGATAACTATTGGGAAATATTTTTCACATTGACTCTATTTATAAGATTTCTCTTCAATATATGTTCTGTTATATATTCAATGATGATTATGAAATACAAATGTTGGGAACAAGCAAAACAAACTTGCTCTAAGGACTGCCTTTTGGTTACCAACCTCTATTTAACCACGAGTTGTAACTAAGTTCAAGTCCCAGGTCATAAGGGACGTGCATACTTAAAAATACTTGGCAAGTTTTCATCACTTGTTTTACTCCCTGAAACATAGAGACTGTTCTTAGCCATAATTTCTGTTATCCGTGATTTATTCCTCAAAATAAAATACGTGTTTCTAACTACAAAAAACAAACAAACAAAAAAAAAACAAAAACAAAACAAAACAAAACAGTGGGTGTGATAGGCTAAACCATAAAACCTACATTCTGTATCATTTCACATAGAGTAACAACAAATGAAAATCCTCATTGTTCGGAAATGCAGCTGTAACTTAGTATGGATGTTTGTGGTTTTCAGGTTTGAAATATATATCAGATTCTGATTCAGTGTGGGGATGGGATGGGGTGATTCAGATAAGCTTCTTAATATATTCTTCAAGGATGCATTAATCAGAAATGATTTGAATAGCAAAGCTTCTTATCATTTCCATTGTCCTGGGGTTTGAATTGTGTTGGATCTCAGTGAATCTCATAACATAGAGGCATAACCACATTGCTAACATTCATAGAATTTCTCTCCACTATAAATAGTTTCATAATGACGAAGACTATAGAGGTGTACAAAGGATTCATTATACTAAACACATTCATGAATTTTTCTGTAACACATACTCTTTCATGAAAATGAAGACTACAGAATTGTGAAAAGTCTTGATCACATTAGAAGAACTCACGGTGTTTCTGTCTTATCATGTCCATTGCTATGAAAAGTCATCATGAAAAAGGCAACTCCTATAAAAGCAAAAATTTAATTGGGGCAGGCTTATAGTTTCAGAGGCTTATTCCATTTTCATCATAGCAGGAATGCAGACAGTCTTAATGCTGTAGAAGAAGCTGAGAGTTCTGCATCTTTATCCAGTGACAGCTAGGAGGAGACTGTCTTCCAGGGACCTAATACGGGGGGTCTATTCAGCACTGGAAGGAATTTCAAAGCCCACCCCACAGTGATGCACTTTATCCAACAAGGCTACACCATCTCATAATGCCACTGTATTAGCTTAACATATTTAAAATACCACATTCCACTGCCTGGCCCCAATATGATTGTTCAAACACATGAGTGTATAGGGGTCACACTTAACTATGCAGAATACATGAGCTCCTACTTCAAAAGTCCCCATCCTCTAGAGCAGTCTCAAAAACATTAAGAGTCCAAAGTTCAAAGACTCTTCTGAGCTTAATCCATTCGTATAATAGTAACCACATATATTTTCAAAAACAGAAAGCACATCATCTATCTTCATATGAACAGGATACACTTCACCATTCCTAAAGGTCATTGTGAGGAAATCCTGTACCTGAAAAAGACCAAAAGCCAGCTGGGCAATCTCTAATCTCTGCAAGTCCAGGCATGATGTCAAAGCATTCTTCTGATCTATAACTCCTTTCTGCATTGCTTACTGAAGCACAATTGTTTCACTTTCAGTGGTTTTATTCCAATAAAGCAGTTCTCCTAAGCAGGTAACACACAGTTCTAACAGGTCAAAATCTTGGTGTCTGTCTCCAAGGTAATTTCAATATCACAGCTTTGTCTTTCAATGTCTGGAGTCCACACATGATCATCTCTGGTCCTCTAAAGAGACTAGGTCACTTTTCCTGCTCTGCCCTCTCTATCACTCTAAGCTCTGGTTGACTCCACTCTCCTGCTTCTGCTGTTCTTGCTGCTCATCCCATGGTACTTGCATCTTCAGGATGCTGGGTTCTCCTGCTGCAAATATGCTTAACCTATAGCCTCCCTATGATCGCTCAATGATGCCAAGATTAAGTTGCTCTGCATGACAACTTCATGCATTCAAAACCAGTACCTCTTGGGTGATTCTTATACATGAACAAGTCCAGCTGCACCACTAGGTCCAACCTTGACTATCTCTGGAACATAACCTTTTTTTTTTCACCCAGAAAAAACTACCCACTTTCTATTTTTCAAAAACTTCATTGCCTCAGCTTGGCGGTACTGGAACTTGCTCAGTAGAATAACCTTGAACTCAGAGATCTCCAGGGCTTTGTCTCCTGAACTCTGGGATAAAAAAATCATGTAACACCATGCCTGGACCTAAACTTTTCTTTTCAGATATTAAAATGAAAACCCAGAATAGCAATCAAGTCCCCTTTTCAGTTTGACACATAATTGTATCATCATATCTCCACATGAAAACAATTACCAGGTTATAATAATTCCTAACATGATATAGTTCACATTCATACAACTACAAATCCTTATGTTTAGCTGGATGGTATCTTGCCCTAATGGAACCATTCCTTTAACACCATTGAATATCCTTGATCATAGGATTTGTCTTCCTTCAATGTCCTGATGAAACTTATGTTTCGAAACTTATGTATTTTATTTTTCATTTCTTAGTTTTCGATACTTGTTAAAAACTGTAAGGCTAAATTCTCTGTGGTGATTTTCATGACTTACTTTGTCAAAGCAACCTCTTTTACATAACCTCAAGGAAACTCTTCAGATATAGATAAAAGGCAGCAATCTTCTTTGCCAAGTCATCCAAAAGGACCATCTCCAGAGTGGAAATAATCCCAAGCACCAATGTCTATCACATTCCTAATATGATAGCCCCTTAACTCCCACTTAATTCATGATTATATGCAGTAGATTTATTTCCAGCACAGAGAATTTGCAGATTTCTGTATTATGAATATACTTTACCACATTGATTACATCAATAATGTTACTGTCTGGTATGTGTTCTTTGATCATAGTGGAGATGAATGGGTTATACCACATTGATTATATTAGTAAGATTTCTCTTGAGTATGTGTTCTCTTATGTCTTTGGCAATTACTGTGACGTGAAAAGGCTTTATCACATTGGTTACATTCATAAGGTTTCTCTCCAGTATGTGTTCTTTTATGAATTTGGAGATGACTGGGCTGTGCAAAGCCTTTACCACATTGATTACACTCATATGGTTTCTCTCCAGTATGTGTTGATTTATGACATTGGAGATGATCGAGCCTTGCAAAGGCTTTACCACATTGATTACATTCATAAGGTTTCTCTCCAGTATGTGTTCTTTTATGATACTGCAAAGTACTAAGCTGTGCAAAGGCTTTACCACATTGATTACATTCGTAAGGTTTCTCTCCAGTATGTGTTCTTTTATGAATTTGGAGATTACTGGGTATTGCAAAGCCTTTACCACATTGGTTACATTCATAAGGTTTCTCTCCAGTATGTGTCAGTTTATGTCTTTGGAGAGTACTGCACTGTGCAAATGCTTTACCACATTGATTACATTTATAAGGTTTCTCTCCAGTATGTGTTCTTTTATGAATTTGGAGATGACTGGGTGCTACAAAGGCTTTACCACATTGATTACATTCGTAAGGTTTCTCTCCAGTATGTATCCTTTTAGGATATTGGAGTTTACGGGGTCTTGCAAAGGCTTTACCACATTGATTACACTCATAGGGTTTCTCTCCACTCTGACTTCTTACATGTCTGCAACGATAATTAGCGAATGTATAATCTTTACCACACTCATTACACTTATCAATCATGTAATCAATATGAATTATGTTTACAATTTGGACTAATGTTAAAGAAGCATCAGATCTTAAGGTTTTATCTGTTTCCATGTTTATGGTGTTCGCCCTCTTCAGGAGTTGTTCAAGACACCTGTGATGGTTATTAAATGGCTCATATTTATAACAAACTTTTTATATGGGATTTTTATATGATGTACTGCAGCTTTCTGCAGAAAGTTTGAACAACTCGGATCTTTATAACACGGATTGCATTTATAATTTTAACTGTAGTGGGAATTACATCACATTTACTGTGAACCAGGACACACAGAATTATTCCCAAATTCCTCATATCCATAATGCTTTTCTACCCTTTGAGTTTGGGGATGTTCCCCATAAAATCACAAAACCAATTAATAGCAAATGTCTATCATATTCCTAATGTTTATCAAAGACAAAATACTATCTATCTTCTCATTGTTTAAGAACAAAAATTTTATGTTGCTTGTTTCAATAACCCTATGTTCACAGGGTTTTTATCCATTGGACACATGATATACCTAATTTAAAAAAAAATAGAAAAACAAATGAAACGTTTCCACGTTGCATTTAGACTGAATTTTTGTTCCTCATAACATGTGCAATATAGATTAATGTTTCTCAACAACAACATTTTTGATTCTCCTAAAATGCCCTCTCACAAAGCTTAACCATATTACAACAAGAATATGAGTATCACCAATTTTACTATGGACTATTTGCTTACTACAAAGTTTAGGATATCAATTTATCATTATTCAATGTGCAATATCTAAGTACTATGAGACTATACAGATTGTCAGGTCCACAGCACAGCCCTAACGTAGCTACTTATCGAATGGATACACAAATGAGATATCAGATCTTGAGGTACATGGTTTTGTAAGAATATTATAATCATAGCTACGCTTAAAGGACTGTTATTTCACACTCTTGCTTTTCGTTGGAGATTCGAACAGATATGAAAAATTCCACAAAGGCAAATTTGCATCAGCTTCCACATGAAAATTACCTTTCTTGTCTTCTACTACTTGGAAAATGTTCTTCAAGATGATAGTCTTCCCAATTATAGCCTAAAACACAGGACGAGAAATGAATGATATAATATTAGAAATTAGGAAAAATTTAAGGTACTATGAATTTTCACTGCTCCATGAAAGTTAGACTAAAAATTTAGTAAAATTGAATTATTCAGCTCAGTCTTCATTAGTCCCAATTAAAATAATAGAAAATCATCAATAAACAATAAACATTTGTTTCCTTTAGAAAAACTAAATCTTACCTATAGCTTTGAGGTTCAGGTAGGTTTCTAACATCACATCTTTGTAGAGATTCTTCTGGGAAGAATCCAGCAAATTCCATTCTTCCTCAGTGAAGTTCACATGCACATCATCAAAAGTCACTGCATCCTAAATATCCCATACATGTACAACACAAAGCATGATACTAACATCAATGTAAAGGAAATACATGCTTTTTCAAAAACATATTCATATCATTTTGGCACTTGCTCCACTTAATAAATAAGCAATGTAGGGCAGGAGAGAGAGCTCAGCAGTGGAAAGCTCTAGCTGGCATTCCACATTGTGTTCATCAATTTCTTACAGACAAATGGTGACCAACATCTAATCATTACTTCAAGATCAAGAGTTCTGAGGCCATCTTATGACAACAATAAAGAAGAGACATATGATATTCATATTCATACACATAGGCAAAATACTATTTGTTCAAATATTTCAGAACAATCACAAGTATGAGGAAATACATTATACACCTTGAATCCAAGGACTCTGAAGCTTCATGTAGTATTGATGTAATGAATATATATCAACTTGAGAAACAGAATATAACGTATATATTTGGCCAAATTTCAAAGTGAAACACGAGGATTAACAGTTGCACAAAAGCATATCCCTATTGTACAAAAATATGTCAAGTGGCTTATGTGGTTCCTTTATTGACTGTCAGCACAGGAAGGGTTTCACAGAGAGATTTTGTCTTGAAAAACAAAAACAAAGGAATAAAATTAAAAACAAAAACAAACAAACAAACAAACAAAAAAACACCGGGCCTGCAAAATAGCTTAGCATTAAAAGAAAACGGGGCTAAAGCATCTTATGTGATTTTGAGACAGAGTCCAAATATTAACTATATGTGAGCATGAGAAGAAACCTGGAGGAAGAAACCAGTTTCAACTACAGCACAGTAGACACACAAAATAAAATTTGTCCCATCTAAAAGAAAAACAGGGGCACACCTGTAGCACAGAATGAGGGAATGCCCAATGAAAACTCGCCCAAATGGAGACACACCTTATGGGCAATCTCCAATCCTTAACATTATTTTGGATATAATGTTATGCTCCCAGACAGGAGACTTTCATATGTGTCCAATGAGAGGCTTCACCCAGCAGCTGACTGAAATAGATGCAGAGAACCACAGTGAAACATGGGAAGGATCTTGCAGATGATTAAGGAAGAGTTGGGGAAGAATTGAAGGCCCTGAAGATGGTAGGAACTCCACAGGTAGTCTAGCAGACTCAACTAACCTATAACCTTGGGGACCCTGAGAGACTGAGCCACCCACCAAAT
Organism: Apodemus sylvaticus; assembly: GCF_947179515.1. NCBI lineage: Eukaryota > Metazoa > Chordata > Mammalia > Rodentia > Muridae > Apodemus > Apodemus sylvaticus. Next base: position 4,251,111 of record NC_067493.1, on the reverse strand, counting down.
AGCAGACACAGGCTGGACTAAGGCCCCTGGCACATAAGTAGCAGAAGTTCAGGTTAGTCTTCATGAGGGTCCTACAACTACTGGAACAGGCGGTGTCCCTAAAGCTGCTGCCTATCTTTGGTATCTGTTCTTTTAACTGTACTCCAATGTCTGGCCTCATTGGGAGAAGATGCACTTAACCCAGAAGACAATTGAAGCCCCACGTTTTGGGGATGCCCAGGGGACCCAATGAACTGAATTCTGACCCTGGATGCTATAGGATCATGTTTATCCTGTGATTAAAATTCGTTCAGTCTACAGTAATCCTAATAGTCTGCAGGAGATCCTACATGGTTCAAATGTCTAATGTGTCTTCTGACATTCAAGGCAATATCTAGAAAGTCGAATCTTTTAAAATCAGAAAGCAAGTCCTATCTTTCCAATACTAAAATGGTACAGAATAAACCCTTCCTCTTCCAGTAGACAGGAGTGTACACTCCTTTTTCAACCACATGCCATGCCTGCCAGGAGAAAAGTTAGGCTTTCCATAAGATTTACCACACTATTTATTATCCCACATGCAATTTACACAGCTCTAACTAACACTGTACAAAAACCAGAGACAACATAACCTCTCTCCTGACTAAGTCTCCTGGTGGATTGTTAAGATCATAATTTCCTGCCTGAGACTTCTGTCAGTTTTCAACATGAGCAAGCATTCCCTCTTGAACATCCCCACCAAACAGGTCAGTAAAATGGGAAAAACGCAGTCAACATTCTCTGATAATACAGACAGCAAACAATACCTTGGGAATAAAATTACCACCTAAACAAGACAAACCCAGAGACAAGTATCTAGACATATCACCACAAACCCAGATACTTAGATATCAGCATAGGAATATAATTCGCATAAGCCAGGAAAATATGTCAACCAGAAATCCAAGGTGTCCTATCACAGCAGGTCCTCAAAAATTAAAACGTGCAAGAGTTCTGATACAAAAGAAGTTGTTTTGTGGAAAGGAGAGGAGTGAGAACCTGGGGAAGGGATAGGGGTGCACAAGAGGACCTAAGGACTGGAACACATATATGGAGCAGAGAGCCTGGGATGAGAGTAGAGAACGACTATAGAGGGGGCTTGTGTAGAGAACAGAAACACGGAACCAATATAGAGAGCAGCTGAAGCTAGTGCTCCATGTATATAAAGCAAACCCGACAACAGCAGCAGCTGATGGAGGCAGGTAATGACTTAAGCAGGTGCTCAGTCCCTGAGAGCAGGCCATTGAAATTGCCTGCACGTTGAAAACTACAGAGGCAAGGTTCACACACATTGAACAAGAAAGTAAGATAAATAGAATAAATGGACTTATTGGTCAAAAAATCATTTGTGTATAAAATTTTACTGGCACTAAATAACGAGGAACACCACAATGTATCAAAAGCAAAGACTTCAATTGACTGTAATAAAAGAATATCAGCTCAAAGGTCAAGAAAATAGTTTTAATGTAATCTTACATGAATAATTTCTAAACTAAAGATAAAGGTTCCTATTAAGGTACATGAAGCATTCAAAATACCAAATAGATTGAAACAAAAAAAAAGTTCCCTTGCCACAAAATATCCAAAACACTATACATGTAAAGAAATATGAAAACTGCAATAAAAAATGAAACAAAAACAAATCAAAGGTTAAAATAGACCTATTAGTTTCATACCTGCCCTCTCAATGTGTTGTGTAAAACACAAAATGTTTTGGACATATCCTTCAGAATCAAGAAAAGCATCCATGATGCTTCTACAATCAAACCAATGGTACAAATGATGTGGGAAGATCCAGCCTTGATAGTAATGATATTCAGAGGTCACCATCTTATTTAGCAAGTAAGAAGCATCAGTAGAAACCGCACAGGTAGTCACATCTAGCTGATGTTTCCCATCCAACCACTGATAGGAGCCTGCACCTCAGCACCCTCTGATCAGCCACCTGTTCCTCCCCATTGTGGGACGATATACTGTGCTTACCATGTTCAGATTTCAGGGCTTCCCCGAGGTCCCCTCACAGCACAGCACAGAACAGCAGAGCTCAGATCAGGAAACAGTGAACTATCCTGGTCTGCAAAGCCACAGGGAACTTGAAGAAAGGTACCTGGAAGATCCCGCCTCTTTCTTTGAATGGCAGGTCTGGCTTGAGTTCTGGATTGGCCAGTAAGCCTTACCACTCCTTACAGTTAAATTGTGCCTCTAGTACAGGGTGAAATTTTTTACAGATCTTAGGAGTGGATTGCACTCACTTAGCATTTGTGCCCTGCCTTGCAAGAGGACTTTCACACCAAGCAGCCCTATGGAAGGACCCCACTATTCCACCTCAGGTTATTCAGCTGTGTGCTACTCTTCTTGTTAGCAATGACCCTGCACTTGACAGGACCTAAATTCAGACCTTGCTTGAGCTTTCCTCAGAGCACTTGCCTTCCCCTTCTTGTAATCAAGGTTAATAAGTTACATAGCCCATTCCTCAGGTGCAGTGGAGGTATCAATCTGACTCTCAAGGGCAAGGGTGCCCAGGCTATTAACTTAAGTAGTGACTTTAGGAAACAAGAGTTTTCTTTTCTGGCTTCATGCTGGGCTCAGGGAAATTGCAGCTCCCTTTCCCTGGAAGAAAAGTCCTTGATTTTGAAGTTTCCCTTGGCCTTGGCAGACAGCCATTATTAGAAGAAGAGGACAACTGTCTCTGAGACATTATAATAAATCTTCTTTCTACATACACAGAAAAATTCACCCTCTCTATGAGATATTTTGTTCTAGAGAATCTGTGCTAACACAACTGTGGGTTTTTTCCCCACCTTGCCATTGAGAAAGATGTGCTGACTATAAGTAGTGTTCCACACTGTCTGTCATCTGTTTCCTGGTCTTCTCCCAGGTTTTATTCATATGTATCATCTAGTAGAAGGGAATTGTATGAAGCCACGTGGCAAGCACATGTTTCCTAAAATCCCTCTTTAATGTTAAGAGCCTTGGCTCTTAACTGGGCTTCTTCTTCTGATGGGCCAGCTTTATACCTCCAGTGGAAGTCAAGTAACAGGTTATCCCCATAGATATCAGAAAGAAGAAGGGAAAATGCTGTGCGGAATTCTCAAACAAGCTATGTAGTCAGGTCATGATGAGTGCATGATCACTGCCCACAAAGGGGAAGAGAAAGCAGCTGAACAATGCCTCACAGCCTCAGTTGCAATGGTGTGTCCTCCTCCAATGATGGGTGGGAGTGCAGATGGATGAGGTTCTTGGAGGACAGGCACAAATGCTATGGGAGTGCACACCTGACCCGAGATATGTGAAAGGTCTGGCCCAGGACTGGAAGCACACTCTGACCTTGAGGAGGGGTTTTGTTAATGTTGATGGATTTTAAATCCATTCTGCATCCCATTTTGTGAGGAGGATTGACAGATGTGAAGTATTTAGTACATCTACATGCACCCAATTGTCTTTTTGGAAATGTCATTTTCTAGGAAGCAGCATAATCAACGCATCTGAATCCCATTATATCTTCCAGAATTTTTGAGCCAAGGACCTAATTCAGAACTCCACGTCAAGGGCAGACTCTGTGAAAAATTAACTACATGCCTGTGTCAGTAGTTTTACCAATCCCTTCCATTCATTCATTATAATAGCATGTTCACATATCTACATTTTTATGTTATTCTGTTCTTTTAATTATTTAATCTTTATTATTTAAAATTATGTAGTTATTGCCTTCCTCATTTGCCCCCTGACTCTTCCTCTTCCCATACCCCCTCCCCCATCTCCAAGAGGATATCCACACCTCACAACTCTCAGACCTTCACAATTCCTGGGTCCTACCAATTCTCAGGGGGTCAATGTGTCTTCTCCCACTGAGGTCAAACCAGGCCGTCCTATGCCATATTTGTGAGGGCCTCATGTCAGCTGGTTTATGCTGCCTGCTTAGTGGCACAGTGTGATCTTGGTTGTCGGGGGTAGTTGAAATTGTTGGTCTTCCTATGGGTCACCCTATTCGTCAGCCTATTCCAGCTATTCCATAATTCAACCACTGAGGTCCACAGCTTCTGCACATTGTTGGATATAGTATTTTTGCACTTTAGAGCAGAAAAAGAAATTTTCTGCCTCAGACTATGGCCAATATATTGAACAATAGGTGAAAAAACAGGCAGTGCACTGTCATATATGTGCTCCAACTGGAAATAAATTGTGTTCTGATTTCATCGATGTAGATTATTTAGTTAATTTATATGTTTGATTTGATACGTGGTTTCTATTTGTAGATGTCTGTTCTGTTACTCACTTTCTATACAAGGTCATAGATACAACTCTCTTATCAAATTTTCTTGGAAGATACCAGGGGAGAAATATCCACAAAAGCAATATGATGAATAAATTTGTAATAAGGATTTGAGAATTTTATTTCTCCCAGAGTAAACAAAGCAAGTGAATAGATAAAGATTTTTATGAAGAATGCACAGAAGATTGGCAGATATGATACTTCTAGTCATCAGTAGAGGAGCCAGTGAGAATGATTTCAAAACTAGATAAATGCACTGGAATCCAGTAATTGATAGATATGTGCCAATGTTTGACAGAATTCCTGAATTATTTATTCAAAAATATGATTTCTCCCTGATCTTTTGGATAGAATTTCTGTCTGGTCTTATTAAAATGATGTAGATCTTGGGTAGAAAGATGCATCCAAGCATCCCTGCACGGGATGCCAAGATGGAGAAGATCTCCACAGCAGCAACCATGACCTTGCCCTTGGTGCTATGGTAGACAGGGAGGAAGGTGACCCAGACACTGCAGAACACCAGCAGGCTGAAAGTTAAGAACTTGGCTTCATTGAATGTGTCAGGCAGATTCCTTGCAAAGAAAGCAACAGTGAAGCTTCCAAGGGCCAGGCAGGCTAAGTATCCTAGGACACAGTAGAATGCAGTAACTGAGCCCTTGTTGTACACAATGATGATGTGGCCATACTCAGAATGTTCATCAATATCAACAAAGAGAGGAGAAACTGCTAGCCATATTGCACACAGAATACATTGGAATAGGGAACAAATGGGAATAATGTAGTTTGGTGTCCCAGATACTAGGAAGTTTCTCAACCATCTTCCTGGGTCTGTGATTTGAAAGCCAGAATCACAGTGATTATTTTGGCCAGAACTTTGGAAACAACCACTGTGAATACAATTCCAAATGTGATTTGCTGCAAGATACAGGTCGCTCTGTTAGGATGGCCAATGAAGAAAAAGGAGCACAGAAAAGAGAACATAAGTGACAGGAGTAATAGGTAGCTGGGGATTCTGTTATTGGCCTTCACAATAGGAGTGTCATGGTGCTTCACAAAGACACAGAGTACCACAGCTGTAAATGCAGAGAAACAGAAGACTATTAAGGCAAGAGCCATACCGAAGTCATCTTCATAGCTTGGAAACATCACACCTTTGTGAATGCATTTGTTGTGTTCTGTGTTGGCATACTGGTATTTTGTCCTATCACAATGTCCCACTGTCCCATCACAGTGCCCCATTGTCCCATCACAATGCCCCATTGTCCCATCAAATGTCCCACTCTCTGATCATAGTGCCCCACTATCCCATCACAATTCGCCACTGTCCCATCACAGTGCCCCACTGTCCCATCACAGTGCCACACTATCCCATTACAATGCCCCACTGTCCCATCACAATGCCCCACTGTCCCATAACAGTTCCCCATTGTCCCATCACAGTGCCCCATTGATCCATCACAGTGACCCACTGTTCCATCACAATGCCCCATTATCCCATCACAGTGCCCCATTGTCCCATCACAATGAAACATTGTCACATCAAAATGCTCCACTGTCCCATCACAATGACCCACTGTCCCATCACAGTGCCCCACTGTCCCATCACAATTCCCCACTGTCCCATCACAATTCCCCACTGTCCCATCACAATGACACTGTCACATCACAATGCCCCATTGTCCCATCACAATGCTCCATTGTCTCATCACAGTGCCCCACGCTCCCATCACAATGCCCCATTGTCCCATCACAATGCCCCATTGTCTCATCACAATGTCCCACTCTCTGATCATAGTGTCCCACTATCCCATCATAGTGCTCCACTGTCCCTTCACAATGCCCCACTGTCCCATCACAATGACACCTTGTCACATCACAATGCCCCATTGTCACATCACAATGCCCCATTGTCCCATCACAATGCCCTACTCTCCCATCACAATACCCCACTGACACATCACAGTGCCCCACTGTCCAAACACATTGCCCCACTGTCTCATCACAATGCTTTCATAAGTCAGGGTTCTTCTGAGTCACAGAACACATGGGGAGTCTCTATATATTTAGGGAGTTTCTTGAGGACTCACAGTCTGCTGTCCAACTCCCCAACCATGGTCAGCAGTAGCTCTAGATGCACGTCCAAGGATCGAGCAGTCACTCAGTCCCATGAGGCAAGCAGGCAGAGAAGAGTGTCTGCCTCCTTCCAATGTCTTTATGTAGGTCTCCAGGAGAGGGTGTGGCCCAGATTTAAGGCTGTCAGTCTCCAGAAGGGGGTGTGGCCCAGATTAAAGGCTGTCCATATCCAGCAGAGGGTGTGGTCCAGCCGAAAGCCATGTGCTACTTTGACTTTAATCCCAAATGATCATGAACTCGGAGATCTCCATGTCTTAATCTTCTGGAATTCAAAGAAACTATGCTTTAATATTTCCTCGCCAAGATCCAGGCCAGAAACTAGTATCTCTGAGCCTCCAGATTCAGATCACAGGAGAGCTAATTCTGGATTAATTTTGAAATTGTATTTCGGATTCTTAACATTCAGGCAAAAAATTATCTTTTCAATGAAAATATGAAATTTATAACTATTTGGCCACATAGGACTTCCCAGCTATAAACTTCCCATGCAAGGAAGGACTCTAGAGACCTGGATAGACATCACTGTCCACGTTCAGGCTTGGTGGTCATTATCTCTCTCCACAAAACACTCATTTCCTGGATAATAAGAGCTGTGATCTGCATAGAGTAATGGGGTATTGTTAGATTTGAGACATTTAGACCACACTTGGAAGTAGTCGTTTGTGATATACTGTCGTTAATTCAGTTATAGAATATTTTGGAAATTTCTGAGGGACAGATGAGAGCTGTTTAGGAAATGGAGAATTTGGACATCTGTTGACAAATTTGGATACACAACTGTTGGGGAGTCTCTGGTTTGATGGGTCTCTCACAGCCTGACTGACAGAGCATGGAATACAGAGAATACACTGTAACCTTTGTTTTCATCTCTCAGTCAGAGTGTCAGATTTCTTGGCAACTTGGAATAGTGGCTGGGTAACAAATCCAAGTGAGGATTGTAGTGTCTCCATAGTCCTAATAGGTACACTAACTTTTGTGCTTCTTTCTTTGTAGTAGGAGTGGCCAAGTATAATGACTTATCTTCCACCTTGTAATTAATGTTTCTGTGTACCCTAGACCACTAGATTCCTAAGCATTTTACTGAACTAGAAGACTACTCAATTTTAGGAGGTTTTATTTTCAGTCCTCTGATGCCCTTATGGGTTAACAATGAGTTCAAATTAATTGACACCTTGTGCTCTCTCGGTAATTTCTACATAATGTGCACTTTATATCATTAATATGTTATTTATCGGAAGACACAGATGATCAAGATCCCTTCTACCTTATTTATGACACAGGACTGCAAACATAAAATATTCTCAAGGCAAAAATATAAAGGTATACCACTGTCAATGCCAAATAAAGCAAATTGCTTCTAAAATAAAATAAATTGCATCAATTAAATTGATGTTAATGGAGATAAATTGGCTAAAAGGCATTTACTAGATCAGTAACTGCACACCATGTACCAAGACATGTGCTCATCTTCTGAAGTAAGGATGGCACTAAGTCATCTTTATACCTAGCTGCCTCCCCTCTTCACTGTTCATCACACTACTGACATCTAGGCTATGAACTGCTCTACAGGCTTCTGATTTCTCTCTCATATTCAGATGCTTTTGCTCCAGCTCTCAATCTCTGCTTCCACCTTAATAAGCTTTTTTGCGATAAGCAATGTTCTTGTTCGAAAGCAGGCTTTGCTGCTGTTTAATAAGAAAACAAAACCTCATGCTGGCCATTATTTGATGTATATTTTAAACGGCAGATTTTCATGGCCTACCCCTACTAGACACCCTCCAGATCCATGTGTGACCTCTGTATCTGGACCACAAATATGTATTTAATAACTATATTTTTAAAAAAAAACATGTAGCTACTTTGACCAAGTTGGGGGAGCCATCATGAGCGATTTTACCATAGTGAAAGAAGGTTGGGTTCAGAAGGGCGGGTCTGGCATCATTGTTGCTAACCTGACTCTACTGAACTGGACTGCTGATGTATCCATGAGGTGTTTGTAAGTGGCTCCAGCTGCCACTCCCTGCTGACCTGTGAACCAAACTGCCAATTTCTAGACAATATGGACAGGAGTTCCTCCAAAGAACCTTTTAAATCAGAGTCCTCTTTAGTGCAGCCTACAGGCGGAAAGGAAGCACAGGATTCATAAGATGGCAGCTGGGAGAATATGAAAAGAATTTGGAAGCCAAGATAATTCCTTTTGAAGACAGGTGGCTCATTCATAGGCCATAAGGAGAAACCTCAAGATGTGGACTTACCTTATCCCATCAACAACTTCTCAGTGGTAAGCTGAGTCATCACTAGAGAATTGTAAAGGCAGCAGCAGCAGCAGCAGCAGCAGCAGCAGCAGCAGCAGCAGCAGCAGCAGCGAATCCAACCCCTAAAACTGATCTGCAAAGCCCCATTTCTCCAAGTTGTGGGATAAACAGGAGCTGGAGGAGCTACAGGAGATGAACAGGGAGGCAGCAGAGAGAGAAGCTGGGGACCTGGAGAAGCTGCAAGTTGTATGGGATAACATAGATGGAAATAGAGTAGTTGGAGATCTGCCCAATCTATGCTTGTAGCATATTTGGTTAACTGATTGAGCTAAGCTTTCTTATACTGTAGATTTGGGTTGGAAACAAAGTAGCAACAAACCATAGGAATTAGAATGAAATTATTACACATTTTAGGACATACCTGTTGTGTAGACTATTTGTCACAGGTTGTACTTTTGATTAAACTGTGACATTTTTTTTTGAAACAACAAGAGCCAGGACTATTGCGTATCCTCTGCCATCTTAATTTTCAATCCATTTCAATTATCAGACAGAAATAATAATTAAAGACACCTTGTGGTAAATATTATTTTTATTTATTTTTTTACTACACTTGAATCATAAAGGTAAAAATAAAAGACTTGGTATTTATAACAAGACTTAAAGCTCTACAGTTGGACAGACTATGTTGTATAGTTCCTGTTAATAACAGTGAGCTATGACTTGTCATGTTCTACCTAGGCTGCTCATACACCCAGGCCAGTCCTCCTAGCCAATCCACTTAACCCATGGCCCAATCTTCTTCCTCTTCTCTCTCCTTTATGGTCTTAACCTCAGACACCAACCTTGGGAACTGAAGAACCATGGACCTTTCTTCTCTCAAGCATTAGGCTTTATGCATTTTTATTAAGTAATCTTGGAATGCAGGAAAGAAATGATGTCATTATAATCCCAGAATTATTGTAAAATGTGCCAGGCTTCATGGCCATGTGTCCAGAGTCTGTGATCCCATATCAAAGCACATAAATTTTGCTTATAATTTTTTTTCTCTCAAGCTGAATAGTTTAAATCTTGAAAATAATTTTCCTTGTAGATAGGGACTCATCATGATACCCAGATTTCCAATTTTGGTGGAACTAGTGTAACTACAGTAACTTGGTTTAACATAAGTTCAGTATTTTATACAGATTCTTGATTGCCTAGAGTGCAGAAATGGCCAGTCAGGACATTTATTGATTATCTAAAATTGATTAACTATCAGCTACTTGCTAATACCAATCAGAGTCAAAGCAGGGAAGCTTTTACCTTCTTTTTCCAACCCTTTTTGTCCTGTGACTAACCATGCTTCAAAGATGGTCTTAGAAAATGATTCTAGCACAGGCACCTCTTCATTTTAAGCCCCGAGAAAAGCCAGAGAGGTTGGAGGAAGCCCACTTACTGTTTTATTATTGGTTTTCACTGAACAGTTAATGAATAGTCTGGAAGATTTGCGAGACACATGTTCCAGCACTGAGCAGCAGAGAAATGATGGACTGCTCAAAGCATTTTCAATTACATGAAAAGAGAAAGCCTCAGCTACAGGCATAAATAAATAATCAAAATGATTTGAAAATAAAAAGCATGAAGGGAGTGTTAATTATCTGGCCACATAGGGCTTCACAGCTATATCCTTCCCATGCAAGGAAGGACTGTAGAGACCAGGCTAGAGATCACTGTCCATGCTCAGGCTTGGTGGTCATTATCTCTCTCCAGAAAACACTTATCCCCTGGATAGTATGAGCTGTGATCTGCAAAGATTAATGGGTGTTGTTAGATTTGAGACACATAGACCACACTTGGAGGCAGTTGTTTGTGATATACTGTCATTAATTCAGTTATAGAATATTTTGGAAATGTCTGAGGGACAGATGAGAGCTGTTTAGGAAATGGAGAATTTGGACGTCTGTTACCAAATTTGGAAACACAACTGTTGGGGAGTGTCTGGTGTGATGGGTCTCTCACAGCCTGACTGACAGAGCATGGAATACAGAGAATGCACTATAACCTTTGTTTTCATCTCTCAGTCAGATTGTCAGCTTTCTTGGCAACTTGGAATCCTGGCTGGGGTAACAAATCCAAGTGAGGATTGTGGTGTCTCAAGAGTCCTAATAGGCACACTAACTTTTGTGCTTCTTTCTTTGTAGTGGGATTGGTCAAGTACAATGACTTATCTTCCACCTTGTAATTAATGTTTCTGTGTACCCTACACCACTAGATTCCTAAGCATTTTACTGAATTAGAAGACTACTAAATTTTAGGAGGATTTATTTTCAGTCCTCTGATGCCCTTATGGGTTAACAATGAGTTCAAATTAATTGACACCTTGTGCTCTCTCGGTAATTTCTACATAATGTGCACTTTATATCATTAATATGTTATTTATCGGAAGACACAGATGATCAAGATCCCTTCTACCTTATTTATGACACAGGACTGCAAACATAATATATTCTCAAGACAAAAATATAAAGGTATACCACTGTCAATGCCAAATAAAGCAAATTGCTCTAAAATAAAATAAATTGCATCAATTAAATTGATGTTAATGGAGATAAATTGGCTAAAAGGCATTTACTAGATCAGTAACTACACACCATGTACCAAGACATGTGCTCATTTTCTGAAGTAAGGATGGCACTAAGTCAATTTTTAGCCTAGCTGCCTCCTCTCTTCACAGTTCATCATACTACTGACATCTAGGCTATGAACTGCTCTACAGGCTTCTGATTTCTTTCTCATATTCAGATGCTTTTGCTCCAGCTCTCAATCTCTGCTTCCACCTTAATAAGCTTTTTTGCGAAAAGCAATGTTCTTGTTCAAAAGCAGGCTTTGCTGCTGCTTAATAAGAAAACAAAACCTCATGCTGGCCATTATGTGATGTATCTTTTAGACGGCAGGTTTTCATGGCCTACCCCTACTAGACACCCTCCAGATCCATGTGTGACTTCTGTATCTGGACCACAAATATGTATTTAATAAATATATTTTAAAAAACCATGGAGCTATTTTGACCAAGTTGGGAGAGCCATCATGAGCGATGATACCATAGTGAAAGAAGGTTGGGTTCAGAAACGGGGTCTGGCACCATTGTTGCTAACCTGACTCTACTGAACTGTACTGCTGATGTATCCATGACGTGTTTGTGAGTGTTTCAATCTGCCACTGCCTGCTGACCTGTGAACCGAACTGCCAATTTCCAGACAACATAAACAGGAGTTGCTCCAAAGAACCTTTTAAAACAGAGTCCTCTTTAGTGGAACATACAAGCGGAAAGGAAGCACAGGATTCATAAGATGGCAGGTGGGAGAATATGAAAAGAAATTGGAAGCCAAGATACTTCCTTTTGCAGACAGATGGCTCATTCATAGGGCATAAGGAGAAACCTCAAGATGGTGACTTACCTTAGCCCATCAACAACTTCTCAGTGGTAAACTGAGTCATCACTAGAGAGTTGGAAGGGCAGCAGCAGCAGCAGCACTGGGAGGAGCAGGGAATCCAACCCCTAAAACTGATATTCAAAGCCCCATTTCTCCAAGTTGTAGGGTAAACAGGAGGGGGAGGACCTACAGGAGATGAACAGGGAGGCAGCAGAGAGAGAAGATGGGGGCCTGGAGAAACTGCAAGTTATATGGGATAACATAGATGGAAATAGAGTAGTTGGAGATCTGCCCAATCTAGGCTTGTAGCTTATTTGGTTAACTGATTGAGCTAAGCTTTCTTATATTGGGGATTTGGGTTGGAAACAAAGTAGCAACAAACCATAGGAATTAGAATGAAATTCTTACACATTTTAAGACATACCTGTTGTGTAGACTATTTTTCACAGCTTGTACTTTTGATTAAAATGTGATATTTTTTTTTGAAACAACAAGAGCCAGGACTATTGAGTATCCTCTGCCATCTTAATTTTCAATCCATTTCAATCATCAGACAGAAATAATAATTAAAGACACCTTATGGAAAATAGTATTTTTATTTATTATTTATTACACTTGAATCATAAAGGTAAAAATAAAAGACTTGGTATTTATAACAAGACTTAACGCTCTAGAGTTGGACAGCCTATGTTGTATAGTTCCTGTTAATAACAGTGAGATATGACTTGTCATGTTCTACCTAGGCTGTTCATACACCCAGGCCAGTCCTCCTGGCCAATCCACCTACGCCATGGTCCATCTTTCTTCCTCTTCTCTTTCCTTCATTGTCTCAACCACAGAATCCAAGCCTGGGAACTGAAGTACCACCTACCTTTCTTCTCCCCATCCTTAGGATTTATGCATTTTCATTAAGTAATCTTGGAATGCAGGAAAGAAATGATGTAATTATAATCCCCAAATTATTGTAAAATGTGCCAGGCTTCATGGCCATGTGTCCAGAGTCTACGATCCCATATTAGAGCACATAAATTTTGCTTATAATTTTTTCTCTCAAGCTGAATAGTTTAAATCTTGAAAATAATTTTCCTTGTAGATAGGGACTCATCATGATACCCAGATTTCCAATTTTGGTGGAACTAGTGCAGCTACAGTAATTTGGTTGAACATAAGTTCAGTATTTTATCCAGATTCTTGATTGCCTAGTGTGCAAATCCAAGAAATGGCCAGTCAGGACATTTATTGATCATCTAAAATTTATTACCTATCAGCTACTTGATAATACCAATCACAGTCAACGCAGGGAAGCTTTTACCTTCTTTTTCCAACCCTTTTTGTACTGTGACTAACCATGCTTCAAAGATGGTCTTAGAAATTGATTCTAGCACAGGCACCTTTTCATTTCAAGCCCCGAGAAAAGCCAGAGAAGTTGGAGGAAGCCCACTTACTGTTTTATTATTGCTTTTCACTGGACAGTTAATGAATAGTCTGGAAGAGTTGCGAGACACATGTTCCAGCACTGAGCAGCAGAGAAATGATGGACTGCTCAAAGCAATTTTCAATTACATGAAAAGAGGAAGCCTCAGCTACAGGCAGCATTACTGACTACAGAAATAAATAATCAAAATGATTTGAAAATAAAAAGCATGAAGGGATTGTTAATTATCTGGAATTATAGGTGAATAAAATCAAACAAGAGATTATAGCAATGATGCATTTGAAATTAATTATTGACTTTTTAAACAAATAAAGATAGAATCAATTTGGTAGTATTCAGTCTGTTTCTATCATGGTTTCTTAGGTGGTCCCCATAATAAAGTTCATTACATGGATCCAAACTATTGTATATCAAGTTCATCCACATGAAAAGGAACTTTTCACTTTGAGAAGTGATAACACCATTCCATTCCATGATGTTGGCAAAAGATGATGTAATAAGGACCAATATTTATCCCTCTCTGGTTAATGACAGTGAGTCTATTTATATTACCAAAGAAGGTCTTAAATATCCCAACGTAGCTTGATTATAAGGCAAAGGCATGAAGCCAACTATATGAAATTGATGGAGGTCTTAAAGAGGAAACTGCGAAATCACTTAAAGAAATCCAGGAGAACACAAAAAATTGGAGGAAATCAATAAATTCTTCAAAGACAGCCAGAAACACACAAACAAAAAAGTGGAGGAAACCAATAAATTCTATAAATACAATCAACAAAAAACAAATCAAGAGTTGAAGGAAACAAATTATTAGAGACCAAGAAATAGAAGCAATGAAGAAAACACAGACTGAGGGACAACTAGAAATAAAAATTTAGGAGTGCACTTTGAAACTAGAGAGTCAAGGTTCACTGAGAGAATACAGAGATGGAAGACAAATCTCAAACATTGAAGATAATATAGAAGGGATGTACACATAATCCAACTAATGTTAAATCTAATACTTTCTGACGGAAAATAGCCAGAAAATTCAGGACATTGTGAAAGGACAAAACAGTTAGAATACGAGGAATAGAGGAAGGAGAATATTAGATCAATGTCTCAGAAAGTATTAATAACAAAATCATACAAGAAAAATTTCCTAACCTAAAGTTGGAGGTACCTGTCAAAGTACAAGAATCATCAAATCACTAAACAGAATGGTCAATAAAATGAAGTCTTTTCCCTGAATAATAATGAAAACATTCAATATAAAGAAAAAATACTAAAGGCTGCAAAGGTATAAAAAGCCAAAAAACATATAAAGGAAGATGTATTGAAATCACAGATGACTTTTGATTGGAGTCTGTTAATGCAAGTAAGGTTTGAACACATGTGCTGCAGAAACTACTGATGTGGACATTATTATATGTAGAAAAAGTTTAATCAACACAAACAGAACAATAAGACAGTCCACGATAAAGTCACATTTGAGTAATATGTGTCTACAAATACAGACATACACAAAGTGATAGAAGAAGAATCCAACCCAAAGAAGTTAATAATACACAAGTAGTAAAAAATCTTTTGTTATCTGAAAAGAAGGAAAATTGGACACATACACACACACACACACAAACTCTCACACACACTCTAATAACAACACAACCATCAGTATCCACAACAACAACAACAACAACAACAACAACAACAAAATTCCAGAATTTAACAATCGCTATTCATTAACTCTTTCAATATCCATTATCTCAATTCACCAATAAAAAGGCAGAGGCTAACAGAATGGATGCTACCACAAACCTATCCTTCTGTTGCATACACGAATTACAACTCAACATCAAGAACAGGCATTGCTTCAAGATAAAGGGGTGGAAACATATATTCAAATGAAATCAAGTGGACCAAAGAAGCAAGCTCGTATAGCCATTTTAAATTTTAGCAAAATAGATTTTAACCCCCCAAAAAATAATCAAAGGAATCGAAGTGTACTATATATTCCTCAAAGGAATAATATCACAAAAGATGACATTGTAATTTTGATTATATTTGCCTAAAATACAAGGTATTCAACCTATGTAAAAAAAAACAATTTTAGAGCTAAAATGATATAATAACTCTCATGCACATATTCTAAGTGATTTCAATACCATCTCAGCAATGGACAAATTCTCCAGACCAAAACTAAACAGAGAAATATTCCAGCTAACTGATAGCATGGACATGAATACAGCTGATATTTCGAGAACATTCAACTGAAATAAAAGATAATATACCTTCTGCTCACCACCTCATGAAACATATTCATAAACTGACTACATATTCAGACACATTGCAAGTTTTTATATATACAAGGAAATTGAAACAACATCATGTGTCTTATCAGACCACCATGAATTACAGCTGGATTTCAGCAAAACCAGGAAGAATACAAGGCTTAAAAACTCACAGAACCTGCAAACCACACTACTGAATGAAAAATAGGTTAAAGCCAAATAGAGGAAGAAATTAGAGATTTTCTAGAATCTAATGAAAATGAATATGCACAATTCTATTTAACACAAGGAAAATAAAGTGGTGCTTAGAAGAATGTTCATAGCAAAAATGCCTACATTAAAAAATTGGAAAGTTCATATATTGGTAACTTGAGAATATAATTTATAGTCTAGAACTGAACGAAGTGAATGAACAATTATGAAATGGTGTAGACATCAAAAAATTATCCAACTGGGGACAAAAATCAATAAAATAGAAAGAGAAGAAAATAAGGAATCAATGAGTCATCGAGTTGATCCTTTGAGTATTTTATTAGACAAGACAGGCAATCCCTTACTGAAAGATAGAAAATATCAAAATTACTGAAATATAAAATGAAAATGGGGAAAAATAACAGACAATGAAAAAATTCACAGTACAATTAAAACTTAGTTTTTAAAAACCTGTCCTCCACTGAATTGGATATGCTGAAAAAATAGGTAATTCCTTGGATAGAATCAACTTACCATAATTAAATCAAACTAAGAAAAAAACATTAAAAAAGATTTATTTATTTATTTTATGTATATAGACATAAACAACATTAGGTGATTTCATTAGATGATGAAAATTCTCTGACAATATCCAACACCACTTTATGCACAAATACTTGGAGTAAATAAGGACACAATGAATATGCATAAACATACTAAAGTCATGTTACAGAAAGCCTATAGCCAACATTAAATTAAAGGCAGAAATATTCAAATTAATTGCACTAATTCACATACAAGACAAGGTGGTTCATTCTCTGTCCAAAGTACGATCTAATAGTTTAACTAGAGAAATATAACTGAAGGGGATGAACGCAATATGAATTAGAAAGGAGTAAGTAAAATTACATTTATTTGAAGATAACATAGTCATATGCATAATGAAACAAAATTACACAAAAGCAATTCCTGACCTGATAAACATGTTCAGGAAAGTTGTTGGATACATAACTAACTAAAACAAACAAAAAAAATTCAATGGCTAGGTGTCTGTGTATATTTTTGTGGTTTTGATTAATAAGTAGCAAGTTGACTACAAAAAGTTCTTGTCATTTGAATTGTACTAGTGTTTGAATTGTGTTGGAACTCAGTGGATCTCATAATATAAATGCTTTACAACATTGATAATGTTCATAAAATTTCTCTCCAGTATGAATGGTTTCATAATGATGAAGAATATAGAAGTGTACAAAGGTTTCATTATACTAAACACATTCATGAGGTTTCTCTCCAACACATATTTCTTCCTGAAAATGAAGACTACAGAATTGTTTAGTCTTAAAAACATTAAATGAACTCACAATGTTTTTTTTCTTCTTTTCCATTGCTAAAAAACATATTGAAAAAAGGAATCTTGTATAAAAGAACCATTTAATTGAGAGTTCTGCATCTTAATCCAAAGGGAGCTAGGAATAGATTGTCTTCCAGGGATATAAGGTGAGGATCTCTTCCGCACTTGTAGTAATATCAAAGCCCACGAACACAGTGATGCACTTCCTCCAACAAGGCCACACCACCATAATATGACTCACTTACTGTGGCATATTTAAATTACTACATTCCACATCCTGGCCATCTTATGATTGTCCAAACACATGAGAATATAGGAATCATACTTAAACATGTAGAATACATGAGCTGCTACTTCAAAAACCATATATAGCAGTCTCAAAAATGTCCAAAGGTCAAAGACTCTTCTGAAATTAATCCTATCATGTAATCATGTTTTTTTAAAAAAGCACACCATGTACCTCCAAATTCACAGTTTATACTTCACCATTCCTAAAGGCAGCATAAGGAAATACTGGACCTAAATAAGTCCCAAGCCAGCTGAGAAATCCCCAAACTCTGCATCTCCATATCTGCTCTCAAAGTGTTCTTCAGATCTCCAACTCCTTTCTGCTTTGTTCAATGTAGCAGAATTGTTTTTCTTTGAGGAGTTTTATTCCCTGAAAGCAGTTTTCCTGAGCAGGTATGCACAGATCTAATATCTCAAGATCTTGTGGGTCTCCAAAATAACTTCAGTATCACAGCTTCTTCTTTCAATATTCAGGATCCACACAGAATCTTTTCTGCTTCTCCAAAAAGATTGGGTCATGTTTCCAGCTCTGCCCTTTGTATCACTGTAAGCTCTGTCTGGCTCCACTCTCCTGCTCCTTATATTTTTACTGCTCATCCCATGGTACTTGCATCTTCAGGATGCTGGGATCTTCTGCTGCAACTAGGATTGAGAGATAATCTCCAGTTTGCTTACTCAATTGTGCCAAGCCTCACCTGCTCGGCATGACCAATTCATGCATTCGAAACCAGTACCATCTGGATACTTAAACATAGCCAAGTACAGCTGCACCACTATGTCCAACCTTGACTATCTCTGGAACACACCTTCTTTGTCATTCATAAAATGCTACCCGAATACTTTAACTTGGTGATGCTGATTTCTTCTTTCTTCTTGATCACCGCTAATTCTTGAACTACATCTATCCCGCATTAATTGTATCAGTAGTGTCTTCTATTCTTGCCTCTAAATCGAGAGCCTCATAGACAAATCTGCTGAGTTCTGACACTTGATGTCTCTGAAACATGGCCCCTTCAATTATATTATCACCCTTTTTCTATTTTTCAAAAACTTCACTACATGAGCTTGGCTGTTCTGGAACTTCCTCAGTAGATTAACCTTGAACACAGAGATCTGCTGCAGAACTCTGCCTACTGAACACTGGAATAAAATTCATGTAACACCATGCCTAGATATAAGCTTTTCTTCTTAGATCTTGAAATTGAAAACCACGAATAGCAATGAAGATACATCCCTTCTCATCTTGACACATATTTGTATCTTCTGATCTCCCAGTATAAAGAATAACCAGGTAATAATAATTTTAAACATGATACACTTTACATTCATAAAATTGCAAATCCATAATTTCAGCTGGATGGAATCTTGCCAAAATGTAACCTTTCTCTAACACCATTGAATATTATTGATCATAGGATTTAACTTTATTCAACTTCTTGATGATGCCTTGAAATTTGAACCTTACAATTTGTATTTTTTCTTTCTTAGTTTCTATGCTTGATAGAAACTCTCAGGCCAAATTCTATGTGGTGATTATCATGACTTACTTTGTCAATGTAATTAATGTAGCCCTGTTTGCCTTATCCTCAATGAAACTCTTCACACAAGGTTTAAAGGCAGCAACCTCCATTGCAAAAGCATCAAAAGAACCATCTCCAGAGTTGAAATAATACCAACACATGTCTATCATATTCCTATTATGATATCACCCAAAACTCCCACTTAATTTATGATTGTATTTATTAGGTTTCTCTACAGCAGAGAGACTTTGGACATTTCTCCCTTGTGAATATACTTTACCACACTGATTACATTAATAAGGTTTCTCTCCATTATGTGTTCTTTTATGATATTGGAAATGACTGTGTCTTGCAAAGTCTTTAATACATTAATTACATGCATAAGTCTTCTCTCCAGTATGTGTCATTTTATGTCTTTGGAGATTACTGGGACCTGCAAAAGCTTTATCCCTTTGATTACATTCATAAGGTTTCTCTCCAGTATGTGTTCTTTTATGATATTGGAGATTACTGCGCTGTGTAAAGGCTTTACCACATTGATTGCATTCATAAGGTTTCTCTCCAGTATGTGTTCTTTTATGATATAGGAGATCACTGGGTCTTGCAAAGGCTTTACCACATTGAACGCATTCATAAGGTTTCTCTCCAGTATGTGTTCTTTTATGATATTGGAAGGTACTGTGCTGTGCAAAGGCTTTACCACATTGATTACATTCATAAGGTTTCTCTCCAGTATGTGTTCTTTTATGTCTTTGGAGAACACTGTGACCTGCAAAGGCTTTACCACATTGATTACATTCATAAGGCTTCTCTCCAGTATGTGTTCTTTTATGATATTGGAAAGTATTGTGCTGCGCAAAGGATTTACCACATTGATTACATTCATAAGGTTTCTCTCCAGTATGTATTTTCTTATGGATTTGGAGATGTTTGTGACCTGCAAAGGCTTTACCACATTGATTACATTCATAAGGCTTCTCTCCAGTATGTGTTCTTTTATGATATTGGAAATTACTGCGCTGTGCAAAGGCTTTACCACATTGATTACATTCATAAGGTTTCTCTCCAGTATGTGTCATTTTATGTCTTCGGAGATGACCATTATGTGCAAAGGCTTTACCACATTGATTACATTCATAAGGTTTCTCTCCAGTATGTGTCCTTTTATGATATTGTAGATGACTGGGTGTTCCAAAGGCTTTACCACATTGATTACATTCATAAGGTTTCTCTCTAGTATGTGTCTTTTTATGTCTTTGGAGATCACTGGGGCTTGGAAAGGCTTTATCACATTGATTACAATCAGAGGGTTTCTCTCCAGTATGACTTCTTACATGCCTGCAAAGGTAATTAGCACATGTGAAAACTTTACCACAAGCATTACTTTCATCAAGCATGTAATATATCTGAATTATGTTTACAATTTGGTCTAATGGTAAAGAAGCATCAAATCTTAAGATTTAGCCCTTTGTATATTTATGGTGTTCTCCCTCATCATGAGTTGTTCAAGACACCTGTGGTGGTTATTACATGTCTCATATTTATAACATCCTCTATATGGGATTTTTATGTGATGTATTTCAGCTATCTGAAGAAAGTTTGAACAACTCTGATCTTTATAACACTGATCGCATTCATAATTTTTTCTGTAGTGTGAATTACAACGCATTTGACTGTGAACTAGAACACACAGAAGAATTTCCAAATTCCGAGAACTCATAAAGGTTTTCTACACTATGAGTTTGTGGATATTCCCCATAAACTATAAAACCAATTAATTGCAAATGCCTATCATATTCCTAATGTCTATCAAAGGCAGAATACTAATATCTTCTCATTGTTTCAGAACAAATATTTTATGTTGCTTCTTTCAATTTCCCTATGCTCACATGGTTTTTATCCATTTAGACACTTCATATACCAAATAAAAATGAATAACAAATGAAATGTTTACACACTGTATTCACACTCCTTGAATTTTTGTTTCTCATAACACGTGCAATATAGGCTAATATTTCTCTACAACAACATTCTTAAGTTTCTTAAAATGTGCTCTCACCAAACTTAACCATATTTCTACAAGAATATATGCATCACCAAATTTATTATGGACTATTTTCTTAATAGAATATTTTGGATGGAAATTTATCACTATTCTATTTGAAATATCTAAGTACTATGAGACTATACACATTGGAAGGTACACAGTACAGCTCTAAAGGAGCTACATATGCAATGGATACACTAATCAGATATCAGATCTTGAGGTACATGGCTTTGTAAGAATATTATAATCATAGCTACACTGAAAGGACTGTTATTTTATACTCTTGCTCTTCGTTGAAAATTCCGGAAGATATTGAAATTCCCTCAGAGGGAATCTTGCACATGAAATTTACCTTTCATGACTTCCACTACATTGACACTGTTTTTCAAGGTGATGGTATTCCCGATTATAGCCTAAAACAGAGTACCAGAAAATCAATGATATGCTATTGGAAATTAGGTACAATTCAAGGTACTGTGAATTTTCAATGCACTATGAAATTTACACTGAAAATTCAGTTAAACTGAATTATTCAGCTCAATCTTCATAATTCACAATTAAAATGACAGGAGATCATCAATAAACAAGAAACATTTCTTTTCTTTAAAAAAATAATTCTTACCTATAGCTTCGAGGTTCAGGTAGGTTTCCAACATCACATCTTTGTAGAGATTCTTCTGGGATGGATCCAGCAGATTCCACTCTTCCTCAGTAAAGTTCACATGCACATCATCAAAAGTCACTGCATCCTAAATACCCCATACATGTGTACAACACAAAGTATGATATTAACATCACTGTAAAGGAAATATATGCTTCCTCAAAAACATTCATATACTTGTGACACTTGCTCCACTTATATTGAGACTCAGAATTTACAATCACTGTATCATTTTAGATGGAGCTTGAATGATAAGATTTACATGTGTCACTTTTAAACACTTTGAATAGGATACAACCTTGCCATAGAAATGCCAATTGAAAGGGAGATGCAGGGGAAACAGATCAACAATACTGAGTACACATTTGCAAAATTGTATGAACAATTACTAACTACAAAACTGATGGGCAACCTGGGTGTAATTGCTCATGCCTTTAATCACAGAGGCACAGGCAGGTGTACGTCATTTAGCTTGACGCCAGCATGGCCTACGTAATGTGTTCTAGGAGACAAAAAGTTATATATTAGAACCTCAATACTCAACAAATATCATCCAAGGAAACAAAAATGATAGAGAACTCATAGTTCTTTACTAAAAGTTCCTGAAATGAATTAGACATTCAGTTCAGATATGTAATTCATTTTGCAGAAACATGAAGTCCAACAGTTTACACTATAACATTAATAAAATGTTACTAAAAGGGAATGAATGCTTAAACAGTTAAAATGAACAGATGAAAATAATAGTTATATATAAAGGTTGACCATAAATAAGCAACAGAGGGTAGGAGAGAGAGCTCAGCAGTGGAAAGCTCTTGCTTGTCTTCCACATTATGTTGGTTAATTTCTTGCAAACACATGACGGGCAACAACTACTCATTATTTCAAGATCAGGAGTTATGAGGCCATTTTCTGACAACAGTATAGATGAGACACACATGAAATTCTCATTCATGCACACAGGCAAAATAGTCCTATTTATTCAAACATTTCAGAACAAACACAAGTCTGAGGCAGAAAATCATATACCTGGTACCCAATGACACTAATATTTCAGATAATATTGATGTCATGAACATATGCAATCATGAGAAGCAAAATATAACCTCTATATTTGGACAATTTTCAAAATTAAAGATATGGATATAAAACAGCATGAAAAGATATGTTTACAACATATGTAAACATATTTTAGAATAAAATTGCAGGCAGATATGTACAACCAGATACTATGAATTTGAGTAAGGTATCCAAGACATAATAGTACAAGCATGTGTGTACACACTTACAAAGGAATAATAACGATAATGTATAGAATATCCACACTACATTTCTTTGCTCTGAAGATGATAAACAAGAAGGAAGGCTAAGGAACTGAATCGATGGCTCAGCTGGAAATAGCAATGACTGCTCTTGAAAAAGTCCAGAGCTCAAGTCTCAGGACCCACATGGTGGCTCAGAACTACCCATAATGAGATCCAACAGCCTCTTCTGGAGTGTCTGAAGAAAGCACATTATACAGTGTGCTTATGTATAATAAATAAATAAATCTTTAAAAAGAAACATGAAGGCTAAAAGGAGTGTAGTTAAATTTCACTCAGAAGTGGAAATAAAACAATCATAGGAGGAAGATGAAAGAGAAATAAGAGGAAGGACACGTAGTTAAAAAGGGGGAAGGGGAAGCAATGTATATGTGTGGTGAGAGAGAAGGAAGGGCCACAGGGCAAGAAAAATTAATTGATGTCTGCATGTGGTTTAAGGGTGCAGGCATCGTTAGGATGTGCCACAGACCACGAAATGGAGGGCAACAAAGGAGTCTATAGGCCTGATATTAGCTGAGTTGCATAGCAGTGATATATGGACCCTAAAGAGGCCACATCCTGCAGCCAGACAGGACCCGCGGTGGAGAGGTAAGGACACTAACAGAACCGATAATGTTCCCACCCAAAACTTGTCCTGTCTGCTAGAAATGCAGGAAAAAGATGGAGCAGAGAATGAGGGAATAGCCAGACTACACCCTGCCCAACTTGAGACACACCCCATTGGCAAGCACCAATCCCTGATATTATTGATGATATATTTGGTCATACTTCCAGAGAGTAGCTTAACATAATTGTCCTCTGGCTGATGTTTCCAATACAACCACAAGGAGGACCCACCACCCCACTGCTCAGCCCCCAGTATCTCCCCTTTTTGGGTAGATAACCTTTGCTCACCATGTCTCAATTTCAGAGGATCCCTGAAGTCCCCTCACAGCACCCAACAGCAAAGCTCAAGCCAGGGCAGAGAGAATCATTCAAGCCTTCACAGCCACAGCGAACACCACAGAAAGGCACCTAGATGTTCCCGCCTCTTTGTCTGACTGGCAGGTCTACCTGGTGGCCTTGATTGGCCAGTGAGTCTAATCCTTCCTAAAGGCAAAAGTGCTTCCTGTCCAGAGCCAGTCCCTTTCCAGATCTCAGGACTGGTTTACTCTTAATTAGCATTTAAGCCCAAGCTCCAGGAGATCTCACCCCACCCAGCCCTGGGGGAGGACTTACCATTCCTGCTGCCTGCTCCTCCCATCTGTTAGCAATAATCCTGACTTTAGACATTTAGACCTTTCCTGAAATTCCCCCACAGCACTTGCCTGCTTCTTCCAGAAATCAAGGTGAACAGCTTGCATAGCCCAATATTCAAGGTACAGTGGAACTGTCAATCTGACTCAGGAGGGGAAAGTTAACCAGTCTATGAGCATTAAAGAGGGATTTTTGGAAGCAAGAATTGTTTAGGCCTGGTGGTGGTGGTACACACCTTTATTCCTAGCACTTGGGAGGCAGAGGCAGGTGGATTTCTGAATTCAAGGCCAGCTTTGTCTACAGAGTGATTTCCAGGAGAGCCAGGGATATACAGAGAAACAGTGTCTCAAAAAACCAAAACAAAAAATAATAATAATAAAGTTTTTTTAAGGGGCTGGTGAGATGGCTCAGCTGTTAAGAGCACTGTCTGCTCTTCCAAAGGTCCTGAGTTCAAATCCCAGCAAGCACATGGTGGCTCGCAACCATCCATAATGAAATCTGACATCCTCTTCTGGGGTCTCTGAAGACAGCTACAGTGTACTTAAACATAATAAATAAATAAACTTAAAAAATAGAATTTTGTTTCCTGGCTTCATTCTGGCCTCAGGGAAATTGCAGCTCCCTTTCACCAGATGATAAAAATCAAACAGCCCTGGGAGAAAAGCCAGAAACATAAGGGAAACCATGTTGAGCATTATTATTATCCAGCACATCTTCATCAGTGGCTCAGTGGAGATAAACACAGTTGAATTGGTATAGTTTCTCTAGATAAACATGTCTGAAATCATAAAGGAAATAAATGTAACTATATAGAAAGGTTAGTTAATAGAATGTCTCAATAAAGGCTGCTAGCCAAAGAGAATTAGAAAAAGCAAGGACTGGTTGATTTCATGTTGCAGGATATTAAAACTGATATTCAGTATATACAAGAATTTTGTTGAAATAATTACATACTAATGCCAGTTTAAAAAATAAAAACAAATACCAAAAACAAACAAAGAAAAACAAAGAAATCAACTATTTTTGTTAAAAAATATTGTGTCAGACCCCCCCCCCGCAAAAAAAAAAAAAAAAAAAAAAACCAACGAAACAAAAAATCCACTGTGTTCAATATTCTTTATATGTATATAGGTTGCCAAGAGAATCTATAACCTAGATCAAAGGTGGATCTAAACATCTCAAAAAATCAAGATCAAGAAAGGGTTTCTTACTTCAAAAGGTATAATTAAGAAATATCCCACCAAGCAGTGGTGGCACACCCCTTTAATCCCAGCACTTAGGAGGCAGAGGCAGGCGAATTCCTGACTATGAGACCAGCCTGGTCTACAGAGTGAATTCCAGGACAGCCAGGGCTACACAGAAAAACGCTGTCTCAAAAAAAAAAAAAAAAAAAAAAAACCAAAAAAACAAAACAAACAAACAAACAAACAAACAAAAACAAAAAATAAATCCCATCAGTGATTACAGTGTTAAAGTGAGGAACAGGGTAAGGTTGTTAAGGTTAGTGTGATTAGGAAATTTAGGGGTTAAGATAGGATTAGAGCTTTATATTAAGTCCCAGGGTGAGGGTCAGGGTGAGGGTTAAGGTGGTCTCCATCATTCTTGATGGTCTCACTGAGTCTATAGTATGCATATCACACAAAGATAAAATATCAAGTTTAGGGTTTGGCTCAGGGTTAGTGCAAAGGATTTTTTGTGGTTTTTGAAATCAGCTTCTCTCTTTTCTCTCCTCTGCCTTCCTTGTCCTCATTTTCATAATCATATCAACATCTGTTTTCCTTCCCCAAGGAAAGTGGAAAGTAAATTATCCAAGAATCTGAGATTACCTTATCCAAGAATTTGGGATTTCCTGACTGGAAACGTCTTTACTACTGTGGGGACCAGGTCACATAAAATAGAAAACCACAACAGCTTTGGTTGTTCTACATTTCACTTGGGGATCTTCCCCCATAAGATGGAGGCAATCATGAAACTTGGTGCTCTTCTTTGATAATAACCTAGCCCTGCCCATCCCACAGCCCTTGACCCCAGTCAGCTCCAACCTGATCATTTAAGTTCCTTGGGAAAGCACCAGCCCAGTCCTCTGTAAACTCTACCAGGTCTTTGTCATTTCACAGCCTGGCCTTTGTCATTAAGGAACAAGATGCAGTTTATTGGCCTGTGAATTCCCTACGTGTCTCACCAGCTCACAGCCAAAAGATGGCTGGAATCATGCCAAATTGAAACCATACAGGAAGAATCCGGGATCTCGAATTTATCATCTCTCAGTTTTCAGAAGCCACACCATATGAGAGATCCTCTTAAGTTTGGCTTCTAAGATGATGGACTCTGCCTTACTTGGTCCACTTATAACAGCTAGAAAGTAAAAAAAAAAAAATCAAGATGTTCCTCAACCAAAATTTGGATAAAGACTATGTGGCTCATTTACAAAATGGAATTCTATTCAGCTAGTAAAAACAAGGACAGTATGAATGTGGCAGGCAAATGGATACAACTAGATATTATCATCCTAAGTGAACTATCCCAGACCCAAAAGTACATGCATGTATGTACTCACGTACTAATGAATAATAACCATAAAGTACAGGATATCTGCATGATATTTCTTCGTCCTGAAGAAGCTAAACAAGAAGGAAGCCTAAGGGGCTGAATAGATGTCTCAGCTGGTAAGAGCACTGACTGCTCTTGTGAAGGTCCTGAGTTCATATCCCAGCAACCACATGGTGGCTCACAAACACCAGTAATGAGATCTGATGCCCTCCTCTGCTGTGTCTGAAAACAAATACAGGGTCCTTACATATAAAAAAAAATATTTTTAAAAAGAAAGAAGGCTAAAATGAGCATGGTTGAATCACACTCTGAAGTGGAAATAAAACAGTCAAAGGAGGCAGATGAAAGGGAGAGAGAACTGGAAGGTCCAGTAATTCAGAAAGGGGAAGGGGAGGTAAGGAACAGCTGTGGTGAGAGAAAAGGAAGGGCCATAGGACAAGGAAAATGAATTGAAATCCCCAGCTGACAGGGATCTAAGAGTTTAGGCAACTTTAGGATCTGCTACAGACAATGAAAGGGAGAGCAATGGGCAGTCTATGGGGGGGGGGTGATCATAGCTGAAATACATAGCAGTGAGATGTGGACACTGAAGAGGGCCATACCCTAAAGACAGGCAGAACTCCCAGTGGAAAGTTAACTACACCAACCAAACCAAAAACCTTTCCAAGCAAAATTTATCTTGTCTACAAGAAATACAGGCAAAAATATGAAGTAGAAAATGAGGGACTCACGAAACTATACCCTGCTCAAATTGAGACCCATCCCATGGGCAATCACCAATGCCTGACTATACTGAGGATATACTTTGTTATACTTCCAGAGAGTAGTTTAGCATAATTGTTCTCTGAGAGTCTCCATCCAGCACCTGACTGAAACAGATGCAGAGCCCACAGCCTAACATTGATCAGAACACAGGGGATCTTTGGAAGAGTTGGGGAAAGAAATGAGTGTCTCCAAAGAAAACGAAACCCATAAGAAGTCCCTCAGTGTCACCTAACCTGGGCACTAGGAAACTCTCAGAGACTGAGCCACCTGCCATCCTTCAGATGACTGTAGCTCTGAAAGGTTGAAATGTTATCAACTTCACCTCTCTCCTGATTATGTTTCCTTATGGATTGCTAGGATTTTCTTACCCAGCCCAACTCCTCTCCTAGTTTCCAACATTAACCAGCAATCTCTCTTGAACATAACAGGTCAGTAAAGAGCCAGCACTCAGCCAACACTCTGAAAATCTACAAAGAAAACTGTAACACAGGAATAACACTCCCACAAAAACAAGACAAATTGAGAAACTAGTACCTAGACCAATAATCACCAAAAATGCAAATACCTAGGACCAGCATAGAAAGATATGTAATAACAGCCAGGAAAATAAGTCACCATCCTCAGGCTCTCACTCCTCTCCTTTTCCACAAACAACCTCTTTTGTATCAGAGCTCTTGTGTGTTTTACTTTCTCAATATATGTTAGAGAAAGAGGAGGAAGAGGAGGAAGAGGAGGAAGAGGAGGGGGAAGAGGAGGAGGAGGAAGAGGAGGAGGAGGAGGAGGAGGAGGAGGAGGAGGAAGAGGAGGAGGAGGAGGAGGAGGAGGAGGAGGAGGAGGAAGAGGAGGAGGAGGAGGAGGAGGAGGAGGAGGAGGAGGAGGAGAAGGAGAAGAAGAAGAAGAAGAAGAAGAAGAAGAAGAAGAAGAAGAAAATCAGCATAAAGAAAATATTTCCAAGAAAACCACAAATGAAAGCTTTCATTGACTAAAGGAAGGTGTCTATTAATGTACAAGAAGCATCAAAAATACCAGATTGGGAAAGAGACGTTTGCCACATGATAATCAAAACAATATACATATTAGTTAAAGAAACAAAAAAATTACAGCAGAAAAATATTAACAAAGCAAGGAAAAGAAAAACTAGTGATGTTTGAAACCAGAAATATTACATTCATATCTGTGTTCTTTTTTTTTTAAAGGAATAAATTCATTCCTTATGCAATGTTCTCCCTGCATGTATTACTGCAGGCCAGAAGAGGGCACCAGGTCCCATTACATATGATCATGGAACACCATGTGGCTGCTAAGAATTGAACTCATGGCCTGTGTAAGAGCAGCCAGAGTTCTTAACCTCTGAGCCATCTCTCCAGGCCTAATCCTGCTTTCTTAATGTATATTGTAAAAGACAAAAAGCTTTGGACACAGTTGCTGCATAGTCACAGAACCCACCCAAGCTTCTACAAGAAAGCAACTAGTCCAGATGTTTTGGACAGAATTACAATCAGCCGTGATACTGAAGTTATTCAGAGGTCATTGCCTGAACTAGCAAGTAAGAAGCACCACTACAAACCTCACAGGTGGTCACATCTAGCTGATGTTTGTGATCCAACCCCATAGAGGACCCACCACCCCAGTGCATACAGCTCAGCCGCATGTTCCTTCCCATTGTGGGCAGATATCTTGTGCTCACCATGTCTTGATTTCAGCATTTCCCTGAGGTCCACTCACAGCACACAACAGCAGAGCTCAGAGCAGGACACAGAGAATCATTCAAGCTGCACAGCTACAGGGAAAACGCTCAATCAGCATAAATGTCTAGAAATCATTTCCAAATAAAACCATAAATGAAAACTTTCTTAAACTAATGCAGGTGCCTGTTAATGTAAAAGAAGCATCCAAAATATCAAACAAATTGTAGAAAAGTGTCTTTCCTGCACAGGAATCAAAACAGCAAGCATCAAAGGAAAACAATATAAATAACTACTACATAAATAACTAACAAAACTAAAGAAAAAAAAAATAGCCTGGGACGTAGCCCTGTCCATCCCACAGCCTTTCACCCCATCCAGCTCCAACCTGATTATTTATGTTCCTTGGGAAAGCGCCAGTGCAGACCTCTGTAAACTCTACCAGGTCTTTGTCATGTCACAGTCCAGCCTGTGTCATTAAGGAACAGGATGCAGTTTATTGGCCTGTGAATTCCCTTCCTGTCTCACCAGCTCACAGGCAGAAGCGAGGGCCAGGCACACAGCCCAGTGATCCATGGCGGCCAGGCTCGGCTTCTGTTCCCACAGGAGGGTCGTGCCAGGAGGCCATTGTCCCTGCCTGGAGGAGCACAGAGCGGTTTTGCACTCTGCCCGGCTGCAAACTTTCCAGAGCTGGAAGTCTGAGCTTTGCCCAGCCACTGTCCCTGCCTGGAGCACAGAGAGAGTTTGCTCTCTTCCCTGCTGCAAACTTTCCAGAGCAGAGCTGGAAGCCCGCGCCTTGCCGGCCACTGTCGCCACCTGGAGGAACACAGAGAGTGTTTGCACTCCGCCCCGCTGCAAACTTTCCAGAGCGGGAAGCCCACGCCTTGCCAGTCCACTGTCCCTGCCCACAGCACAGAGAGGGTTTGCACTCTGCCCCGCTGCAAACTTTCCATAGCAGGAAGCCTGTGCCTTGCCCGTCCACTGTCCACACCTGGAGCACAGAGAGGGTTTGTACTTTGCCCCGCTGCAAACTTTCCAAAGCAGAGGGGGAAGCTTGCTCCTTGCCCAGCCATTATACCTGCCTGGAGGAGCACAGAGAGGGTTTGCACTCGGCCCCGCTGCAAAATTTCCAGAGCGGGAAGCCCGCGCCTTGCCCGTCCACTGTCCCTGCCCAGAGCACAGAGAGGGTTTGGACTCCGCCCCACTGTAAACTTTACTGAGCGGGAAGCCTGCGTCTTGCCCGGCCTCTCCAAACTTACAGACTGCTTCTGTGGAGACGACAGGAGGATAGTGCGGTGTGACTTGAGAGCTCACAGACACCCGCAGCACGGAGCACTATCTTCATCTGGATGTGCACGCGAATGTGGTCCCGTTCCACAATTCCAGTCCCGGCTGCTCAGAGCCTGGGAAGCTCAGCAATCCCAGCAGTCGCTAAATGCACGTGCTCACCTCCTTCCCGCCTCTGCCGGACTTCCGACCAATGCGCACATTCAAACTCCCAGCCCACTTTCATTCATAAAAATTAAAGACAGGAAATGACATCATTCCAGGAGGCTGGATGCAGGGCGGGCACCACAGTGAAGTCTGGGGTGGTGCCAGCGGTTGCTGGGTGATGGACAGGGACGTCAACATGGCACCCGCCAGGGGCTGTGGTGAAAGGTCACAGGTGGCGAGGCTCGGTGGACCTCAGGGGCCTGGCCAGCGGTTGCTGGGTGACAGTTAGGGAATCCAACATGGCTCCCACCAGGGGCTGAGATAGATGGGCGAGGGGCGGGGTTGGCGTGACGTCAGGGGCAGGGCCAGCAGTCTCTGAGCGACTGACAGTGATGCCAATGTGACATTTTCACTGAATTTGAAGAAATATATAAATATGTGTGTTAAAATTGAAGAATTTGATGTAAAATAATACACATGAAAGTGTAAACATAGATAATACATCAAAACTGACTGACAAACCATGTTAAAAAAATCTAATCAAATTGATGACTTTCATGGAAAATACTTCTTATAAAATTGAAGAAATATACAGAAAATTTATTTAAAATTAAGATTTGGCATTTAAAATAAATAACATAAAAAGTTGACAAAGAAAACTAAATGTGTAGGCAAACTCAATTTTAGGAAAGAATTGAAAAATAATGTGTTAAAATTGAAAAATCTGTTAGAAAATAATAATGGTAAAAAGATAAATTATCTTTACTAAATCAAGCACCTAGAAACATTTTCTCATAAAATTTATGATTTTCAAGGAATTTGTTTCTGATATAACTGAAACAATATATAGAAAAGTAGTGTTTAATTGAAGATTTTCACTGGAAATTATTCAGATAATTTTGTGTACATAAAAAAATCTCTAAATAATTGAAAAAAATTAAATATTTTCTGATAAAATTAAAATTTATTTTAACTAATATCTGTAGTGATAATGAAGATATATGTGTTCAAATTGAAGAATTAATTGGAAAATAATAATAGTAAAATAGTAAACATAGAAAATATACCTAGAACATTGTCCAAGAACCTAGAAAAAAATTGAGATTTTTATGGAAAATATTTCTAATACAATTGAAGTAATATACAGGAAATGTATTATAATTGAAGATATCAGAAAAGATAATACAGATAAAATATTATTAGACATATAAACTATTTCTAAACTAATTGAAAAAGGTAGTAGAAACATTCACTGAAAATATTTGTGAAAAATGAAGTAGAACATGAAATAGTGACGGTTTTAATTGAAAAATAATACAGATAAACAGTAGACATAAAAAATTCCTAAAACGATTGAAAAATAAACTAGAAACATTTTCTGATAAAATTGAGGGTTTACATGTAAAACATTTCTGAGAAAATTGAAATAATATATAGAAAAATGTGTTAAAATTGAATTTCTTGGAAAATAATGTTAAAAAATGTAGATAATTTTATTTTTACTGAATGACCAAGGACATAGGAAAATTTGGGATGAAAGGGAATATTTTCATGAAATATATTCCTGATAAAACTGAAGAAATACATAGAAAAAAGTGTGAAAGTTGAAGATTTACAAGGAAAGGGATGCTTCTAAAATGATAGAAATAAAAATATTTCTAAATTAAATAAAGAGAGTTAGAAAATTTTGATAAAATTGGAGATTTACATGGAAAACCATCCTAGCACTGGGTCTTTTCTAGTTCCATTTAGCTTTGAATTTCATAATTTATTCATGTAAATGTCTATAGTAAGCTCCGTTTTTGAGACATGTTGAGCACAGAGTCACTGCCCATAGTGAGGAGGAGCAGACATATGAGCAGTGGCAAATTAGAGAAAAAACACACAGTTAGATTAGTATAGATTTTCTAGATAAGCCTATCTCAATCATAGAGAAAATGCATCTTTCTCTGTATATAGAAAGGGTAATTAATAGAATGTCCTGATGAAGGCTGTCAGCCAAGGGAAGTTAAATATATCAAGAACTGGTTAATTTCACGTTGCAGGATCATACAGGGAATACTTAGGAAATAATTACTTCTGATGTGAGTTTTAAAAAAGCAAAATTAAACAAACCTCTTTTGTTTTGTAAAATAAAGTAGTACAAATACAAAAAACAACAATGACCTTTCCATATATAGGTTGAAAAAGCATCTCTAGTCTAGATCAAAGGTGGGTCAGAACATCTCTAAAGATCAAGGGTAAGAAATGGTTTCTCAATTTAAAATGTATGATTTAGAAACACCCCTAGGGGATTAGAGGGTTATGGTTATGATCAGTACAAGGGTTGTTATGGTTAAGATGCTTAGGAAATTACGGAGATAAGATAAGATTAGAGATTTAGAATAAGTCACAGGAATAGGCTCAGGGTTAGGTTCAAGATGGCCACCATTATTCTTCATGGTTTCACTGAATCAAAAGTTTCCCTATTTTACCAAGAAGAAATGTCAGAGTTAGGGTCAGTCTCAGGATCGTGTCAAAGGAATTGTTTGTTGTGCTATGCGAAACCAGGTTCTATCTTTTCACTCATCTGCCTTCCTAGTCCTCTTTTTCATAATATCAAAATCTTCTTTCCAGCCCCCAATGAAAGTAGAAAGTGAGTTATCCGCATACGCAGAATTCCCAGATGGGAAATATCATTATATCATCATGGGGCCCAGTTCACATACAACAGAAGAGTACATAGGACTCCCAACATCAGCTTTCCCAAGCTCACAGACACACTGCACCTAAAAAAATTATTATGTTTTTGTTGTTGTTTTGTTTTTTGTTTTTTGTTTTTATTTTTTTATTTTTTATTTTTTTATTTTTTTTATTTTTTTGTTTTTTTGTTTTTTTTTGTTTTTTGAGACAGGGTTTCTCTGTGTAGTCCTGGCTGGCCTGGAACTCACACTGTAGACCAGGCTGGCCTCAAACTCAGAAATCTGCCTGCCTCTGCCTCCCAAGTGCTGGGATTACAGGCGTGCGTCACCACGCCCAGCTAATTATTATGTTTTTTAAAGAATGGCAGTAAATGTCCTTGATATTAGTTAGTCGTTGGTGATCAATTCATTACCTACTCTGAAGTCAGGGCACAGTTCATCCCTCCCCAGTCTCTGAAGAGCGTCTTTAAAAGCATCAGCCTAGCCAGGTGAGGCACGCACACACTGCCACCACCACACACACATCACTGGGCATTTGTCAATCAGGAGACTGCAGTGAGCTCCAGCCAACCTAGAAGACATAGTGAGTTCTAGGGCAGCCCTAGACTACACAGCAAGATCCTGTCTCAAAACACTCAAGTTAATAAACATCACACACTACATGTGTGCTACTCAAACGACTCCAGTTTGAGAACAAAGATTGCAGGCAACATTTAGAAATTACAGCACATTACTTCAACACAGCCACCTCTGGATCCGGGGCTTGGACACCTTTATCAGAGGGAATATTAAATAACACGGGGCGACATTACTGCTTTACAGTGATAACTGCAAACACAGTCAATAAAAAATATGGGCAAAAAGTTTAGGCCCTGAGCTAATGGCTTGCCTGCTGAAGTTACCACCCTTCTAAACCCCTCTCGAATCCCTTCCTTTTCAACAAAACAGTAGGACAGCAAGAACAGGTTTTGCACTTAGCAGTTGCCATGTGTTCTCAGGTCTCAGGTCGCTGTCACTGTCGGTCTACATCCTACCATATTTAAAAAGAACATGGACAACCAAGCAGTGGTGGAATACACCTTTAATCCGAGCACTTGGTGGGGAGGCAGAAACAGGCAGGTATCTTGTGAGTTCGAGGCCAGACTGGTCTACAAAACTCTATCTAGGGACATCTAGGGCTAATGATGAAACCCTGTCTCAAAACAAAACAAAACAAAACAAAACAAAACAACAACAAAAAAACAACAACAAAAAAAACCAAAAAAAAAAAAAAAAAAAACCAAGCAAACAAACAAACACCCTTGACAAGCATGCAAAATGTCCCACCTTTCTCAAACAAGCTCCAAGTTCATCCCCTTACCCATCCATGGAGGACCCATCCAGATCATCGTCCCCCACAGCCTCATCTCACCCTGACAAGTCAACAGCACTTTAATTCCCTGCAAGCTCACTGCCTGAGGCCTTAAGACTGAGATTCAGGAATCACACATCTGCATTTGATTGCAAGGTAAATCCTACCTCCAAATGCGTTTTTTTTTTTTTTTAATAAAAATTAAGGTTTTAGTTTGCAAACCAAAGCCTATTTATTGCTTGTCTATTGCGGAGGGCTTTAAGGGGAAAACTCAAAACTTATACATCTTTGTCTTTTCTAGACATCTGAGACATTCACTCATTATTATTATTATTTTAAGTTAGTCCTCAATGTTGAGAGGAGAGGCTAGCCTAATTCCTGTAAGAAATTTAATTTTGGGGTCTGTCTACATTTTAAACGCACTGCTGTTATTTTTAAAATATATGCATGCACACTTGAATAAGGCTCAGCCTAAGCTTTCCATATAACCATGCCCTGAGCACTCGATAATTTATTAGATGCCAGGCTCCCTGCTTAACACATCAACTCCACTATCTCATTTGTTTAATATATAAACTCTCATCATCTCTGCCACGCCAGGCATAAGCAGCAGCCATGACAGTTATCAAAGTGATATCTGTACCGGATACTGGTGCTGTGTGGAACCCCTAATGCCTAAAACACACGTGTGATCCAACTCAGCCCATGTTGCTGTCAGCACGGTCTCCATCAGCAATGCGGGGGGAGCTGCTGTGTCTGCCATCTGTGGTAGCACAACAGGGAAAGCCATGATTAAGTGATGTCAACTCACATTCCTTTCTACAGGTAGATGAACAATATCTTAGCCACCCAGAAACTTAATTCCCATCATAATTGCAAATTAAATTTCCCCAAACATGATGATCAGCACGTCACCAAAAGAGTGACAACGCTACACAGAGATGTGAAGAAGTCAACAGTGGGAGTCACTTTGGGGGAAGGAGTAGAGGTTGAGGCCATTTTCGCTCACTGTAGAAATGCCATCTGGGAAATCCAAGTCACCCACACAGTCCGTAGGGAGCCATGTTTTCCTGGCAGGGCTGCCACCTGGCGCTCCCTCCACCCACGAGTCAGTTCCTGAGTCCTTGCCCTTGTTCTCCTCTGTGGAGTGGGAGGGGTCATCCTAGGCTAACTAGCAATTTGCCCCTCCCAGACCAAGGGGAGAAACTGAGGTAAAGCTTATGAAGAGCTTTGATCTATGTGGAACGAAGCCACTGGGCAGCCATATTAATTACAGTCATGAAGGAAAATACTAACCCTGGTGAGGAGGGAAATGAGAGGGGAGCAAGGAGCAGAATATGTAGGAGTCTCTAGGCCTAGTTTGTACCCACCCAGCCCCTTAACTTTTGAATGTCTATTTTGTCAGGCACAGTCACACAATACATTTAAGATCTGGTGGGAAAGCTAGTGCATGCACACATTCCAATAAATAGATTTTAGAAATATAAAATATTTTAATATAAAATCTATTATTTTACATTATTAATTATATATTATATATTATAATATATTATATATAATTATATATTATTATATATTATAATTCATATGAGAAAATGATTTCATATACTCTTGCAAGGCAAGACAGAGGACCCCAGTGTCTAGATAAATAGACCGAGCGTCACAGCCACCATGATGTTTAACCTCAATTGTCTACTTGATAAGATCTAGAGTGGCCAGGGGTGTTGTGATCATAAAAAGAGAAAGAGGTGAGAGACTATGTTCTAATGGCGGTGTGGGGGAAGGGCGTGCCTCAGTCTGCCCACGCCAAGGCATCGCTTCCTCCTGAGGTTACCAGACATAAGACGGTATAGTACAGAATAGAGTTTATTCAGGGCATGGAGAGTGGAGTTAAGAGGGAAGTAGAGGAAGAGAAAGGCAGAGAGAGAGAGGGAGAGAGTAGAGAAGCAGAGGCGGCCATAACCATGTGGAGAGAGGGGGAGGGGAGTGGAAGGGAGGGGAGCACAAGAAGGGACAAGAGAGAAGCTGAGAGTGAGAGGATAAGAGAGGGGGAGGGGCAGGCAGCACCTTTTATAGTGCACCAGACCTACCTGGCTGTTGCCAGGTAACGGTGGGGAGGGGCCTATCTGGCTGTTGCCAGGTAACTGTGGGGTGGAGCTTAGACAGAATCCTAACAAGGGGGAGGTGACTCGGGGCGTGGCTCTAAGGGACGGCCTTGGTTATCTTAACTGGTGTGGGAAGCCCCACCCACTGTGGGCGGCACCATTCCCTGGTTTGGATCCCGGGCACTGTGTGGAAAGGGGCTGAGCAGCAGCAGGCGTTCATTGCTCTTGGTGTCCTGATTATTTACACACCTGTTGTGAGTGAGCAGCTGCTTCACACTTCAGAGTGGAATTGCCCACCATGAGGGACTTTACTGTGAACCGTGAGCTGGAATAAACCTGTTCTCCTGACAGAGTATTTTATCAAAGCAGCAGCAGTGATTAAGATTCTTGTGAATTGACCTTTATCCATTCAAGGTGGTCACAATGAGAGGTAATGTTGTGTTTTGTTTAAAGAATTTTTTATTAGATATTTTCTTATTTACATTTATTTTTTGTTTTTGTTTTTGTTTTTTTGAGACAGGGTTTCTCTGTGTAGTCCTGGCTGTCCTGGAACTCACTCTGTAGACCAGGCTGTCCTCGAACTCAGAAATCCACCTGGCTCTGCCTCCCAAGTGCTTTTGTAAAATTTTTTTTATTTTTATATTTATTTATATATTTTTATATATTTTTATATTATATATACATATGATTATATTGATATTTTATTTACATTTCAAATGTTGTCCCCTTTCCCCATTTCCCCTCTGAAAACCCTCTATCCCATCTCCCCTCCCCATGCTCACTAACCCACCCACTCCTGCTTCCCTGACCTGGCAATCCCCTACCCTGGGGCAATGAGCCTTCACGGGTCCAAGGGCCTCTCCTCTCATGGATGTCCGACCAGGCCATCCTCTGCTACCCATGTGGCTGGAGCCATGAGTCCCTCCATGTGCACTATTTGGCTGATGGTTTAGTCCCTGGGAGCTCTGGGGTTACTGGTTGGTTCATATTATTGATTCTCCTATGGGACTGCAAACCCCTTCAGCTCCTTGAGTCCTTTCTCTAGCTCCTCAATTTATGACTCTGTGCTCAGTTCAATTGTTGACTGCATGCCAAACCTCCATGTTTGTCAGGCACTGGCAGTGACCCTCAGGAGACAACTATATCAGGATCCTGTCAGCAAGCACTTGTTGGCATCCACAATAGTGTCTGGGTTTGGTACATAAGCTGGTACTGGCCCCAATATGCTTGCATTACCCTAACTCACCCAAACTGTTATTGCAACAACACTGAAGATAAAAGAAGGCCCTTTGTCCACAGTCTGGCTATGCTGGCAGATCTCGAGGTAGCCACAAGATGGCTTACAAATTTGGCCAGAGTGTATGAAAAAATAAAAGAGAGAAAATAAAAGCCCTACAGCTTTTTGAGACAGGGTCATGGAGATATTTTTGACAATACACACCCATGGACCCTGAATCATCAGAAGCAAAGGCAGCAGTGGCTCGAGCTTTTGTCAATCAGGGAACACCAGCTATGAAGACAAAGCCCCAGAGGGTGGAGTAGTTAGGACAGAGTTGTCTGAGAGATTTAAGGACAGTGGCACAGAGAGTATTTAATGGAGGACAGACTGCAGAGGAGACACAGATGAGAGGACAGAAGCAACAGACTGGAGACCTAGGAAAGATCCTGTTGTCAGCCAAGGCCAAATCAGAAGACCATAAGTGATGCCTAAAAAGGACGTAAAGTGTCCCTGAGAATCAAAAGTGTCCCCACAACAAGACCAGAGTTACACTAAATGTAAAATGGAAACCCACCAGCTTTTTTGATAAAGGTCAACTTTCTTTCTAAAATCTACAGACTAGTCTCTTCATCAGTTTATAAATGAGTCTCCAAATGGATAGAGAAACAAACAAAAATAATACTAATGGTAAAATGTTAACATAGAAAATCTATACTAGTTGTATGTGCACATAGAAATTTTTTTCTGGTAAAATCTAAGATTTTAATGGAAAATATTTCTGATAAAATTGAAGAACTATATAAAAAAAGAGTTGAAATTGAAGAATTCTTGGAAATAATACAGATGAAATGGTAGACAAAGAAAATATTTCTCAACTAATTAAAGAGTTAAGTAGAAACTTTTTCTGATAAAATTGAAAATATGCATGGAACATATTTCTGATAAGATTGAAAAATATATAGAAAGTGTTAAAATAGAAGAATTTGTTAAAAATAATATAAAACAACAACAATAATAATAATAATAGAAAAAACACAAAAAATGCAGGACCTATTAGATGCCATGAAAAATTCAGACTATTTAAGTATCTGCTAAAAATAAAAATCCTTACTCTACCAACTTCAGGTGACCTTTACAGACTTGGGGAATGCACACTCCGACCAGTGGTTTTGCATTAGCCAATGGCCAATGTGTCACCAATTGGCAGAAGGTAGACCCCACCCTATTTACACCTCAGTGCAGCAATGGCCTTCTGGTTAAAGATGTGGCAGAATGACTCATTTCCAGCCTCCCTCCTTGAATGCCCCCAAGATAGCTTCCCAGCTGCCCTGCTGCCACACCCAGACCTCACTGGAGGGGCCTCTGTATGGCTGCTCAGATAGATGCAGGGTTAACGAAATTCACCAAAGGCAGCAGCCTCATTCAGGATGGACAGAGGTATGCTGGGACAACGGTGGTGTCAAATACAGAGATCACATGGGCAGAACCACACCCAGCAGGAATGTCAGCCCAGAAAGCTGAACTGGCAGCTCTGAAAAAGACATTAGTGCTAAAAAAGGATATTAACGACATTAAAGCCACTTCCTGTGGTGAAAGATGACTTCCTATTATATTACAGTCACATTCTGTCAAGACACAGCCACTTCCTATGACAGTGGTGGTCACTTACGGCCATTGAATGGGCACTTCCTCTTAAAGCGAGCCACTTCCTGTGATGTACACTCACGTCCGATTATGGCCAGTCACTGCCTGTGACATCACTGCCACTTCTAGGTGTAGTAGAGTCACTTACTTCAAATGGTCACTTCCAGTTCTGATGCGTCTGCTTCCTGTGGGTTCATAGACTTAGGCATGCCCTCCTCATTGTGGTCAGGTTATCTTTTCGCCACAGTCAAGACACAGATGGCTGGTGTGCCATTGCTACCTCTCATATCCACGGGGTGGAAAGGAGCCTTCTGATGAGCAAGGACAAACGCCATCCCAGAGAGCAACAAGTCAGCCCCGAGAGTGGCTCCTAGAAATTGGGCTCCTCATGTCCTTGACTGCACCGGACCCAGGAGACCCCACACTGCATGATCAGACAAAAGACGTGATCTGTGCCAAAAACACGTTGATGTTTCGGTGCTGTACGAGGTGAGGGAGGACAGCTAACTGACTACTAACTAATTGTTTGAGAGAAAATGGGTCTACACAGAAATAGAGGAAGAAATTAGAGACTTTCTAGAGTTCAATGGAAATGAATGTGCAACATGCACAATCTCAGGGAACATAAAGAACATGAAACTGGAGCTAAGAAGAAAGTTCACAGAACAAAATGCCTACATGAAAAAAAATTCAGAGCTTTCATGCTAGTAATTTAACTGCACACTTTAAAGACTATAAAAGAAGAAAATGAGGGAGTAATGAAAACAAGGAGGGGACAACAAGAAATTATAAATATGGGGGCTGAAATCAATAAAATAGAAAAGGAACCATTCAAACAATTAATGAAAAATGGAGTTGGTCTTTTGAGTCTTTTATTTGACAAGATAAACAAACCTTTATTAAAAGATAAAGAATATACAATTTTATGAAATCTAAAATGAAATTGGAGATAAAATAACAGACAATTAAGAAATCCAGAGAATGGTAATGGCATAGGTTTAAAAAGGGTGCACTCCACCAAATTGGAAATTCTAAAAAAATGATTAATTTCCTCAATAGATTCCACATGCCATAAATAAATGAAACTAAGAGAACCAGCTTCAACAGACATAAACTAGGAAAACAGAATTCATCACAAATATGCAACCAACACAATCAAAGGCCATGAGTTTTAGGGTAGAATCCTATAAGACTTTCAAAGAGGTTTTAACAAGAATACACATCAGTGTATTTAACACTATAAAAGCAAAAGAAATATTAGGCAATTTATTTTCTGAACCCATGATGACTCAAATATCCTGTCCATAAAGACTAAGCAATAAAACAGAATTACAGACCAATTTTCCATAAAACCATAGAGGCAAAAATACTTAAGAGAAAAAACAAATAAAATAAAATACAAATCACATAAGAAGATCATCCACTGTGATCAATGAGGAAGGCTTCATTCAAGAAACACAGTGATGATTCAACATAATGGAATTAAAATGTAAGAAAAAAGAAGAACTGATCATCTCATGACATGATGTAAAATTCTCTGACAATATTCAACACCACTTTATGATAAAATTCATGCAGAAATTAAGGATACAGGGGCATGCCTGAACATAAAAATGTCACTTTACAGCAAGTCTAGAGCCAACCTTAAATTAACTGGAGAGAAATTCAAATTAATTCCACTAATTCCTAAACTAGACAAGATGTTCCATTCTCTCTATAACTATCTATTCAATATATTATGTAAAAGTTAGGTAGAGCAATAAAACTGAAGGAGAGGAAGATAATATAAATTAGAAAGAAGGAAGTAAAATTATCTTTCTTTGCAGCTGATATGTTAGTTTCCATAAGTGAACCAAAACTTCACAAAGGCAATTGCTAGAGCTGATGAACACTGTCAGCAAAGTTGTTGGATACAGGAATAACTAAAAAAGAAAATACAAAATAGTGGCCTTTGAATGTAAAAATGAGCTTGCAAGTGCAAATAAAATGGAGAGATATCATAAAATTTGAATTTATTGTTCACACTTCTCATATTTTTTTACATAATAAATAACCTTGAGTAATTCAATATAGGTATGTTAACTAAATACATACCAAAATATTTTTAGTCACAGATTTGTGAAGGTTCTCAAAAACTACTGTGATAAGCAAAGGCTTTAATAGATTAGTTACATGCTAAAGAGTTTACTGTTGTATAAAGATAGTAGAAAATACAAAACTTTAACCCATTAACTACATTTATGATGTTTCTCTACATTATGAATTTTTCTTATGGTTTCTAAGATTACTGCTACATACAAAGGCTTTCTTTAACAAATTGCACATTCATAGCATTTCTCTCCAATATATGTTCTTTTATGCATTCATAGATTACTGTTATGAAAATGTTGTATCACACTGATTATATTTATAAAATTTCTCTTCAATATGTGTTCTATAATATATCTAAAGATTACTATGATATAAAAATGTTGGGAGCAATCAAAAGAAACTTGATCTAAGTACTTCAATTTTGTTGCCAACCTCCATTTAATCATGAATTGAAACAAATTTCAAGTCCCAGGTCATAGGGGACCTGTATAATTTAACAATATTCAGCAAGCTTTCATGATTTACTTTTGTTCCTCAAAACATAATGACTGTTCCTAACCATAATTTCTGTTATTCATGTTTTATTCCTAAAAATAAAATGCCTGTTACTAACTACAAAAGAACAACTCGGTGTGATAGGATAAACCATAAACCTACATTCTGTATCATTTGATATCGAATAACAACAGTAGAAAATCCCAATTGGTGGGAAATATACCTGTAACAGCATGTATGTTCATACTTTTTAGTTTTGAAATCTATATCAGTTTCTGGCTCAGGACAGGGACAGGATCGGGTGATTCAGATTAGCTTCTAAATATATTTT
Source organism: Apodemus sylvaticus (assembly GCF_947179515.1). NCBI lineage: Eukaryota > Metazoa > Chordata > Mammalia > Rodentia > Muridae > Apodemus > Apodemus sylvaticus. The sequence goes on along the minus strand of NC_067493.1, from coordinate 4,208,343 downwards.
CTAGTCCAGATTAATCAGTAACTACTTGACTACAAAAGATTTTTATTATTTGCCATGTCCTTGTGTTTGAATTATGTTGGAACTCAGGGGATCCCATAAAATAAAGGTTTTACCTCATTGCTAACATTCAAAGTATTTCTCTACAGAATGCATAATTTCATAATGATGAAGACTATAGAGGTGTACAAAGGCTTCATTATACTAAACACATTCATGAGGTCTCTCTCTAACACATTCTTTCAAGAAAATGAAGACTACAGAACTGTGCAAATTCTTGACCGCATTAAATTCACTCACAGTGTTCCTGTCTTATCATTTCCATTGCTATGTAAAGTCACAATGAACAAGGCAACTCCTATAAAAGCGATCATCTAATTGCTGGTTTACAGTTTCAGAGGTTTCGTCCATTTCATCATAGCAGGAAGAATGCCAGGAATGAAGGCAGACATTGATGCTGGAGAGGAAGCTGGGAGTTCTGCATCTTGATCCAATGGCAACTAGGAAAAGACTGTCTTCCAGGGACCTTCAGCTCTTCAGCACCTGTAGGAATTCCAAAGCCCAACCACACAGCAATGCACTACCTCCAACAAGGCCACATGACAGCATAATGCCACTCACATAGGTGTCATATTTAAATTACCCCATTCCACTGCCTGGCCTCATATTATCGTTCAAACGAATGAGTCTTTGGGGATCATACTTAAACATGTAGAATACATGAGTGACAGCTTCAAAAGTCCCCATTATCTAGAGCAGTCTTAAAAATGTTAAGAGTCCAAAGGACAAAGAGTCTTCTGATATGAATCCTATCATGTAATCATGTTCAAAAACATAAAAGCACATCATATGCCTCCACATTCACAGTATACACTTCACCATTCCTAAAGGCAGCATGAAGAAATAGTGGAATTAAATAAGACCCAAGCCAGCTCAACAGTCTCCAAACTCTTCATCTCCATATGTGTTGTCAAAGTGTTCTTCAGATCTTCAACTCCTTTCTGCTTTATTCAATGCAGCAAAATTTTTTGTGTAGTTTTTATTCCTGGAGAGCAGTTTTCCTGAGCAGGTTTCACACAGTTCTAACATCACATAATTTTGGGGTCTTCTTGTTTCAATGTCTAGGATCCACACATGGCCATCTCTACTCCTTTGAAGAGATTGGGTCACTTCTCCAGCTCTGCCCTCTGTATCACTCTAAGCTCTGTTTGAGTCCACTCTCCTATTCCTTTTGTTCTTGCTGCTCATCCCATTGTACTTGCATCTTCACTATGCTGGGTTCTTCTGCTGCAACTAAGCTTGACCAATAGCCTCCCTTATGCTCACTCAATGATGTCAAGCCTCACCTGCTCTGCATGAAAACATCATGCATTTGAAACCAGTACCACCTGTGTGACTCTTACACATGACCGAGTCTAGCTGCTCGACTAGGTCCAAACTTGTTGATCTCTGACACACCTTCTTTGTCACTCCAAAAACACTACGCAGAAGATTTTACTCCAGTGATATTTATTTATTCTCCATAGCCTCTAATTCTTTATCTACAGCTATTCAGCAATAACTGTCTCACTAGTCCCTTATAACTTGCCGCTAAATCCAGAACAACGTAGACAAAACTTCTGAGTTCTGCTGCTTGCTGGTGCTGAAACATGGCCCCTTCTATTACATTATTACCAGTTTCTATTTTTCAAACAATTCACTGCCTAAGCTTGGCTGTCCTAGAACTTGCCCAGTAGATTAACATTGAACTGCGAGAAGTCCATGGCTCCATTTCCTGAATGCTGTGGTAAAAATCATGAAACACCATGCCTGGACCTTTTTAGATCTGAAATTGAAAGACCAGAATCGCAAACATAATCTATCCCTTCTGACTTTGATACATACATATGTCTTTGTATGTCCACAGAAAAACAATTTCCAGGTAATAATAATTCCTAACATGATACACTTGTATTTCATACAACTACAAATCCATAAGTTTAGCTACATGGAAACTTGTCCTAATGTAACCATATATTTAATACCATAGAATATCCTTTATAACAGGATTTAGATTAATTCAACTTCCTGGTGATGCTTTGCTCTTTAAAACCTCCTTTTTGTATTTTTCCTTTAAAAGTTTGCTATGTTTGATCAAAATTGTCAGGCCAAATTCTATGTGGATTTTTTTTTGATACTTCCTTTGTCAATGCAATTAATGTAAACCTCTTTACCTTAAACTCTAGCACACTATTCAAACAAGGGAAATGGGCAACATTCTTTGCCAAATCATCATAAGAACCATCTCTAGAGTTGAAATAATCCTAACCACCAATATCTACCTTAATCCTAATCCAATGGCCTCTTAACTCCCACTTAATTCATGATTACAGTCATTAGATTCTTCTCCAGCATGTGTTCTTTCATGTCTTTGGAGATTACTGCATGTTGCAAAGGCTTTACCACATTGACTACATTTATAAGGTTTCTCTCCAGTATGTGTTCTTTTATGTCTTTGGAGACTACTCTGATGTGAAAAGGCTTTGCCACATTGTTTACATTCATAAGGTTTCTCTCCAGTATGTGTTCTTTTATGTGTTTGGAGAGTACTGTGACCTGAAAAGGCTTTACCACATTGATTACATGCATAAGGTTTCTCTCCAGTATGTGTTCTTTTATGATATTGGAGATGACTGGATACTGCAAAGGCTTTACCACATTGATTGCATTCGTAAGGTTTCTCTCCAGTATGTTTCCTTTTATGATATTGGAAAGTACTGTGCTGTGCAAAGGCTTTACCACATTGACTACATTTATAAGGTTTCTCTCCAGTATGTGTTAATTTATGACATTGGAGATAACTCAGTCTTGCAAAGGCTTTACCACAATGATTACATTCATAAGGTTTCTCTCCAGTATGTGTTCTTTTATGACATTGGAGATGACTGCGCTGTGCAAAGGCTTTACCACATTCATTACAGTCAAAAGGTTTCTCTCCAGTATGTATCCATTTATGTCTTTGTAGATTATGGAGATTTGCTAAGACTTTACCACATTGATTACATTCATATGGCTTCACTCCAGTATGACTTCTTACATGCCTGCAATGATAATTGACACATGTTGAATCTTTACAACATTCATTAACCTGATCAATAGTTTTATCAATATGAATTAAGATTATACATTTGTCTAATGGTAAAGATGCATTAGATCTTAAGGTTTTATAACTTCATATGTTCATGGTGATCTCTCTCTTTTTGGGTTGTACAAGATATGTGTGATGGTTATTACATGACTCCTATTTATAACATACTTTTTAATATGGAATTTTTCTATGATGTATTTCTCCTATCTGAAGAAAACTGGAAAAACCCAGAATTTTATAAAACTGATTTCATTCATAATTTTTCCTGTGGTATGAATTACACCACATTTTACACTGAACCAGGACAAATAGAAGAATTTCCAAGTTCCTAGTACTCATAAAGGTTTTCTACGGTATGATTTTTGGGATTTTCCCAGTAAAATTAGAAAGCCAATTAATTGGAAATGTCTAACAAATTCACAAAATATACTGAAGGCAGAAGGCTACACATCTTCTTAATCTTTTTGAATAAAAATGTAGTTTGTTACTTTCAATATCCCTGTGATTTCATGGAATTTATTCATTGTGACACATGATATATTTAATAAAAGAAGAATAACAACTGAAAGGTTTCCACATTGCATTCACACAATTTGAATTTTTGTTTCTCATAAAATGTAGTATATAGTTTAATGTCTCACCACTACACTATTCTTCATTCTCATAAACTGCCCTCTCAACAAATTTTACAATGTCACTACAAGAATATGAGTATCACCATCTTAACCATGGACTATTTGCTTATTAGAAAGTTTCAGCTATAAATGTATCACTATTCAATGTGCAATATCTAAGTACTATGAGACTATACAGATTGGCAAGCTCACAGCATAGTTCTAATGGAGCAGCACAACAAATGAATACACAAAACAGATAACTGAATTTGAGGTACATAGTTTGGTAAGAATATTATATTCATAGCTACACCTAAATGATTTTTTTAAACATTTTTGCTTTTTTAGAGTTTCCAGAATATATTAACTTTTCCTCAGAATCATAAGTGCATCCGTTTGGACATGAAAATTACCTTTCCTGTCTTCTAGAATTTTCATAATGTTCTTCAATATGATGGTCTTCCCAATTGTAGCCTAAAAGACCGTACCAGAAATGAATGATATATTATTAGAAATAAGGTAAATTCAAGTTCTGTGAATTTTCACAGTGCTGTGAAAGCTATCATGAAAACTCAGCAAACCCAATTTATTCAGCTCAATCTTTATTGTTACCAATTGAAATAACAGAAGATCATCAATAACCAAGAAACATTTGTTTCCTTATTTGGAAAAAGCTTTTACATTCTTACCTATAGCAGTGAGATTCAGGTAGGTCTCCAACATCACATCTTTGTAGAGACTCTTCTGGGAAGAATCCAGCATATCCCACTCTTCCACAGTGAAGGTCACAAGCACATCATCCAAAGTCACTGCATCCTAAAATATCCCATATATGTGTATAACAGAAAGAATTATATGGATATTACTGTGAAGTAAATGTATACTTCATTGAAAATATATTAACTTAGTTCTAGTGCTTCCTCCACTTATTTTATGACTCAGAACTTATAATATAGTCACCATGTCATTTTAGAAGAAACATGAGTTCTATGATTCACCTGTGTTGCTTCTGAATACTCTGAATAGCATATAGCCACAGAAGAGAAATGACAACTAAGAGGGAGATGCAGAGGAAACAGATCCACAATACTGTGCACACATCTTAAAAATTGTATGAACAATTACTAACTATAAACATGGTGGGCAAGCTGGATGTATTTGCTCATATCTTTAATCACAGAGGTACAGGGAGGTTTATGTCATTGAGCTAGATATGAGAATGATCTATGTAATATGTTACAGGACAGAGAAAGTTATATATGCAGACCTTCAATCCCCTGCATAAAATCAACCAAGGAAACAAAAAGGATATAGAACTTACTGTTCTTTACTTATGTTCCTACAAAGAATTATACATTCACTGGAGTTCTGTATTTTCAGAACTGTGAACTGCACTAGTTTAAACTGCACCATTAATACAATTTTACCAAAATTGAATGCATGTTTAAACAGTTCAAAATGGACGGATGAAAATACTAATAATGAAAATGTTTATCATAAATAAGCAACAGCGGGCAGGAGAGCTCAGCAGTGGATTGTTCTTGCTGGTCTTCCACATAATGGTTTTCAATTTCTACCATACACATAGGAATGAACAACTACCCATTACTTCAAGATCAAGAGTTCTGAGACCATCTTCTGACAAAAGTAAAGATGAGGCATACATGATACTCAAATACATGCACACAGGGTAAATACTACTATTTATTCAAAAATTTCAGTTAAAAAAAAAAAAAAAGAGTGAGGCAGAATATCATACACCCAGAAACAATGATTCTGAAGCCTCAGGTAGTACTGATGTCATGAAGATATGCTATCTTGAGAAATAGAATATAAACAATATAATTGACAAAATTTCAAAATTAAAGGTGTGGATGAAGAGTTGCACAAAAGCATATGCTTATTGTACTAAAGCATTTCAATTGGCGTTTGTACTTTCTCTATCAACTATCAGGACTGGAAGGGCTTCACAGAGAAAAAAATTTGAAAAACAAAAACAAAAAGAAAAAAATTAAAAATATTAAGCCACAAAGCTTGCAAAATAGCTTAGACTCAAATAGCAAATGTTTATACTGTATCTTAGGGACAGAGTCCAAATGGTGACTGCATGGGAGCATGAGAAAAAAGCAGAAGGATATGTTTCAATCACAACACAGTAGACATAAAGAAAATTATTATCTTGTCCAAAAGAAATGCAGGGGGAAAAATGGAGCAGAGACTGAGGGAATGACCAAGGGAAACTTGCCTAACAGAAAAACCATATTATGGGCAAGCTCCAATCCATGACATTATTATCGATACTCTGCTATGCTCACACAAATGAGCCTTGATAATTATCCATTGAGAGGATCCACTCAGCAATGGACTGAAACAGATGCACTGATCCAGATTCAAATATTAAATGTACTGGTAGAACTCGTATGAGTCGGAGGAAGGAATGAAGGCGATGAAGAAGATAGGAACTCCACAAGAAGACCAAAAATCTCAACTAACCTGGATTATTAGGGACACAGAGAGACAGAGACAACAACTAAATAGCACCCAAAAGCTGGACGAAGAGGTTCTGGCACATAAGTAGCAGAAGTTCAGGTTAGTCTCCGTGAGGGTCCTCCAACAACTGGAACATGGGCTGCTCCTAAAGCTGCTGCCTATCTTTGGTATCTGGTAACTGGACTCCAATGTGTATCCTTTAACTGTACTCCAAAATCTGGCCTCAGTGGGAGAGGATGCACTTAACCAGGCAGAAACTTGAAGCCCCACGGTGTGGGGATACCCAGGGGACCCAATTAATTCCATTCTGACCCAGGATGCTATACGCTTATGTTCATCCTTTGATGAAAATGCATTGAGTCTACATTGATCCTAATAGTTTGCAGGAGCTCCTACACAGTTCAAATGTCTAAAGTGTCTACTGACACTCAAGGCAATATCTCGGAAGTCAAATCTTATAAAATCAAAAGTCATGTCTTTCTGACGTACAATGGTTCAGAATACACCTTCGTCTTACAGTAGACAGGAATATACACTTCTTGTTCAAACATACAACATGGCTGCCAGGAAACAAAGTAGGTTTCTATAAAATTTACAACACTACTTTTATCCCACATGCAATTTACACAGTTTTCCCTAACAAATGCCAGTGATAGCTTACCCTCTCTCCTGACTATGTCTCCTGGTGGATTGCTAAGATCATATCTTCCTGCCTGACATTTCTCCAATCTTTCATCACTAGCAAGCATTCCCTCTTGAACATACCCACAAAACAGGTCAGTAAATGGGGAAACAATCAACCAACATCTTGTAAAAATACAGACAACAAAAAGTAACTCAGGAATAAAATTACCACCCAAACCAGACAAACACAGAGACCAGTGTCTAGCCCTATTATTGCCCCAAAACCAGGTACTTATACATCATCATTGGAACATAATAAAGATAAGCCAGGGAAATATGCCACCAAGTAATCCAATTTTTCCTGTCTCGGCAGATCCTCAAAAATTAAACATGCAAGAGATCTGACACAAAAGAGGTTGTTTTATGGAAAGGACAGGAGTGAGAACCTGGGGAAGGGATAGAGGTACACAAGAGGGCCTGCAGACTGGAACACAGATAGGGAGCAGAGAGAATGTGATGAGAGTAGAGAAAGACTATAGAGGGGGCGTGTGTAGAAAACAGAAACAGGGAACAAATATAGAGAGCAGCTGAAGTAAGTGCTCCATGTATATAAAGCACACCTGACAACAGCAGCAGCTGATGGATGCACGTAATGACTTAAGCAGATGCTAAGTTCCTGAGTGCATACCATTGAAATTGCTAGCACATGGAATACTACAGAAGCAAGTTTCACACACCCAACAGGGAAAGGAAGATAAATAGTGTAACTGTACTTATTGGTCACAAAATATTTGGAATCTAAAAGATTCCAGACAATAAATAACCAGGAACACTGCAACAAACCAAAAGCAAATACTACAATTGACTGTAATAGAAGAAGAATATCAGCTCAAAGGTCAAGAAAATAGTTGTAATGAAATCATAAATGAACAATTTCTAAACTAAAGACAAAGATTCTTATTAAGGTACACGAAGCATCCAAAATATCAAATAGATTGAAACAAAAAAAATCCCCTTGCCACACAATATTCAAAACACTATACATGTAAAGAAATATGAAAACTGCAATAAAAAAGAAAACAAAAACAAGTCACGTGTTAAAAAAAGACCTATTAGTTTCATATGTGCCCCATCAATGTGTAGTGTAAATCACAAAATATTTTGGACATATACTGCAGAATCAAAAAAAGTACCCATGATGCTTTTACAAGCAAACCAATGGTACAAATGATTTGGGGAGATTCAACCTTGATAGTGAAGTTATTCAAAGGTTACCCCCTGGTTTAGCAAGTAAGAAGAATCACTAGAAACCTCACACATGGTAACATCTAGCTGATGCTTCCCATCCATCCCTTGATAGGTGCCTCCACCCCAGCACCCACTACTCAGTCACCTGTTCCTCCCCATTGTGGTCAGATATCCTGTACTTACCACGTTCAGATTTCAGGGCTTCCCCGAGGTCCCCTCACAGCACAGTATGGAACAGCAGAGCTCAGAGCAGGAAACAGTGAACTATCCTGGCCTGCACAGTCACAGGGAACTTGAAGAAAGGTACCCGGAAGATCCCGCCTCTTTCCTTGAATGGCAGGTCTGGCTGGAGTTCTGGATTGGCCAGTAAGCTTTACCACTCCTTACAGTTAAATTGTTCTTCTAGTCCAGGGCCAATTTTTTTCCAGATCTTAGGAGTGGTTTGCACTCCCTTAGCATTTGTCCCCTGCCTTACAAGAGGAACTTCACACCATCCAGTCCTATGGGAGGACCCCACTATTCGAGCTCAGGTTATTCAGCTGCCTGCTCCTCCCCTTGTGAGCAATGACTCTGCGCTTGATAGGACCTAAATTCAGACCTTGCCTGAGCTTTCCTCACAGCACCTGCCTTCGTCTTCCTGTAATCAAGGTGAATATCTTGCCCAGCCCATTCCTCAGGTGCAGTGGAGATATCAATATGACCCACAAGGGGAAGGGTGCCCAGGCTATTAACTTTAAAGAGTGATTTTAGGAAACAAAAGTTTTGTATTCTGGCTTCATGCTGGGCTTAGGAAAATTGTAGCTCTTTTTTCCCCAGAAGATAAGTCGTTGATTTTGAAGTTTCCTTTGGCAGACACTCATTTTTGGAAGAAGAGGACAACTGTCTCTGAGACATAATAAATCTCCTTTCTATATACACAGAAAAATTCACTCTCTATATGAGATGTGTTGATCTAGAGAACCTGTGCCAACACAACTGTGGGTGTTTCCCCCACATTGAGAAAGATGTGCTGACAATCAATAGTGTTCCAGGGTGTTTGTCATCTGTTTCCTGTTTTTCTCCCGTGTTTTATTCATATGTATCATCTAATAGAAGGGAATTGTATGAAGCCACATAGGAAACACGTGTTTCTTCAAAATCCCTCTTCAATTTTAAGAGCCTGGGCTCTTAACTGGGCTCCTACTACTGATGAGCCAGCTTTATACCTCCACTGCAATTCAATTAACAGGTTATCTACCTTGATATCAAGAAGAAGAAGGGGAAGTGCTGTGAGGAATTCTCAAGCAAGCTATGAAGTCAGCTCATGATGAGAGCAGGATCACTGCCCACAAAGGGGAGGAAAAAACAGCTGAACAGCCTCAGTTGCAATGGTGTGTCCTCATCCAGTGCTGGGTGGGAGTGCAGATGGATGAGGTTCTTGGAGGATAGGCACAAATGCTATGGGAGCACAAACCTGACCTGAGATAGATGAAAGGTCTGGCCCAGGACTGGAAGCACACTCTAACCTTGAGGAGGGGTAAGACTCACTGGCCAATCAAGGACACCAGGCAGACCTGCCAATCAGACTAAGAGGAGGGTTCTTCCTGGTACCTTGTTGAAGTTTGTTTTAGCTGTGCAGGCTTGAATGGTTCTCTGTGTCCTGCTTTGAGTGCTGCTCTTGGGTGCTGTGTGGTGACCTCAAGTAAGTTCTCACTTTGAGACATGTGGAGCACAGGGTGTCTGCCCATAATGAGGAGAATGTGGATGAGCACTGGAGCTGGGGTGACGGTTCCTTCCTGTTGCTGGATGGAAAGCATCAGTCAGATGTATCCAGATGTGGCCACCTGTGAGGTCCCTTGTGGTGCTCCTCACAACCTGCATCAGGCTGAGACCTCTGAAAAACTTCATCATCAAGGCTGAATCTGCACAAAACATTTGAGCCAGGGACTTGTTTAAGGTATTCATGCAGGTCGGATGCTAAACTTGGAGAGCTCTATTTTCTCTTAAATCTACAAGTTCTGCTCTTAGCATTTGAAACTTATGTATAAGACCAGATTAAATCTGAGTTCAAGAGAAGCACCCCCTGAGGAGCAGTGCACATGATTAAATCTACACTGGTAATGTAGACATCAATAAACACTTATATAGAACAATTAAATTTATAACATTTTTAATAACAAAATATTATTACTCATGGTTGTTCTGCTGATGAATGTCTTTGTGCCACATGAACACAATTCCCACAGAGTCCAGAAGCAGGCATCAGACTCCTCCAGAATTCAAATTAAAGAGGTTTGTAGCTGTCAGGTGAGTCCTCTGGGACCCCAACAAATGTTGTTAATGGAGAACACATCTCTGCAGCCCACACCACACTTGACTTTTGTCCTTCCTGACAAGTGTGTGGGATCACTCCCAATCACAGAGAGAAAGTTCTGGAAACCTGCAATGACAGGAACATGAGGTAGCCATGCTAATTGTCTTAGGCTGCTACACATCCATGCTAGGATCTTTTGAGTTCAGGAACCAGCAGCAGGATCAGTGATCGTCAGTTTACAACAGATTTGTCACCTCTCATCTAGGATATCAGTGCAGATTAGGCTCAGTAGATGACAGATACATTTTTGTTTGTTTGTTTGTTTTTGTTTTTTGTTTTGTTTTTGTTGTTGTTGTTGTTTTGTTTTTCAAGACAGGGTTATTTTTCTGTATATCCCTGACTATCCTGAAACACAGTCTGAACACCAGGCTGGCCTCGAACTCAGATATCCACCTGCCTCTGCCTCCCAAGTGCTGGGATTACAGGTGTGGCATACACAGTTGAGCAAACCCTCCTGGATGTGAATGTGGGTAAGAGAATGGGGGACGTCTGGGTAGGCAATGGTGGGAGGAGCCTTACACCCAGCTGGAGTGGACAGAGCCTGCCTCAGGGTCCACATGCACCAGGTGGAAAGTGTGTCTCTGCAAAGCTAAGAATGGAGAGGGTTGGTTAGCCCTGCCCTTTTATTGTTTCTTCCAGTGCTTTTTTCTTGTGAAGATCCCTAGAAAGAATCTGCTTCCTGAGACTGACAGTGCATGCAAATTTATGCAAATGACACTCTGTGTATGTGTGTGTGTGTGTGTGTGTGTGTGTGTGTGTGTATGTCTATAATATATAGATGTTAGGAACAAGCAAAAAGACATTTGTCCTAAGGACTGCCTTTTTGTTAACAACTTTCATTTAAATGTAAGTTCAAACTTATTTTAAGTGCCAGGTGACACTTGACCTTAGTAGTTAAAAGTATCTAGGAAGCTTTCTTTAATCAGGCTTTGTTCCCCCAAAAGTAACAACTATTCATAACCATAATTTCTATTACTCCTGTTTTACTCCTCAAAATATAATACCTGTTCCTATCCACAAAAGAACATATGGCTATGATAGGCAAGAACATAACATCTATATTCTGTATTAGTTGAAATACATTAAGAATAGAAAAATGTAGTGATTAAGGGGGAAATGTAGATATAACTTGTCACTGGTATTTGTGGATTTCAAGAATCGAAGCTATATAACTTTCAGACTCTGTGTGGATAGGAGTAGAATATTTCAGATAAGCATGGGAGTGTATTTTTCTCGCCCAGATTTTTCAGTACTGACTTGGTTACAATAATTTAATATCATTTTCACTCTTCTGATAGTTGAGTTGTGATGGACTTCAGGGGACTCACAACCTAAATGCTTTACCACATTGCTGTATTTCATATAATTTCTCTCCAGCATGCGTAATTTCATAATGATAAAGACTACAGATTTTTGCAAAGCCTTCACCATACCAAATATATTCACAAGGATTATCTGCAGTACTAATTCTTACATGATGAAGATTGCAGAATTGTGCAGAAGCTTCACCAATCTAAATTCACTCACTTTATTCTAAATTAAATTTTAATTACTAAGAATAGATGAAATGATCAATGCATCATTTATAAAGGCAGACAATTAATTGGGGCCGTGTTTCAATTTCAGAAGTTTAGAACATTTTCCTCATAGGAGGAAACATGGTACGCATACAGGCAAACATAATGCTGGAGAAGGATATGAGAGTTCTGCATCTTGATACAAAGAAAGTTAGGAAGAGACATCTTCCAGGGTGCTAAAAGGAGGGTTTCTTCAGCACTGGGAGGAACCCCAAACTCACCCCAACACTGTTAAACTTTCTGCAAAAAAGCACACCTGTTATTAGTGCCACTCCCTCCCTCACATAAGTCATAACTACCACTGCCCGGTCCCATATGATTGTTCAAACACAAGAGTGTATGGCAACCATACTTAAAGAAAGCATATTGTAAAATCCCTGATCTCCAATGTCAAAAGGCACCATCATCTATCAAAATCTCAAAAATGTTAAAAGTCCAAAGGTCAAAGACTTCTGTGATTAAACCTAACATGCAAGAGTAATCAGCTTTATTATTGGAAACAATAAAGCACATCATATACCTTGAAATTCACAGGATATACTTTATTATTCGTAAAGGTAATCATGAGGAAAAACTAGACCTAAAGAAGACCAAAGCCAGCAGAACAATCTCCAAACTCTGCATCTCCATGTCTGATGTCAAAGTGTTCTTCAGTTCTCCAACTCCTTTCTGCTTTGTTCACTGAAGCACAATTATATCCCACTGACTGGTTTTATTCAATTCCTGAGCAGGTATCATATAGTTCTAACATCTCAAAAACTTGGGGTCTCTAAGATAACTTCAATATCACACCTTCTTGGTTCAGTGTCCTGGATCCACACATGATCTTCTCTGCTCCTCCAAAGAGATTGGGTCACTTTTCCAGCTCTGCCCTCTGTATCACTTTAAGTTCTGGTTGACTCCATTCTCCTGCTCCTGCTGTTCTCGCTGTTTATTCCATGGTACTTCCATCTTCAAGATGCTGGGTTCTTCTGCTAGAACTAGTCTTGACCCATATCCTCCCTTATGCTTGCTCAATGGTGCCAAGCCTCAGCTGTTCTGCATGACAACTTCATGAAATTGAAGGCAGTACCACCTGGGTCATTCTTACACATAACCAAGCCGAGCTTCACTATGAGGTCCAACCTTGGTGAGCTCTAGAACACACCTTTTTGTCACTCAGAAAATACCAGTCAGTTTTCACCACAGTGATGCTGATTTCTTCTTCATCACCTCTAATTACTAGCTAGCCAGCATCAATTGTCTCTGTATTATTACCATTTAAGACTGAGCTGCTGAGTTCTGCTGCTTACTGGGGCTGGAAAACGGCTCCTTCCATTACATTATCAGCAGCTTTCAATATTTCAAATATATCACTGCCTAATCTTGGCTTTCCTGGAACTTGCTTAGAGATCTACCCTGATCTCAAAGATCTACGTGACTCTGTCTCGTGAATGGTGGGTTTAAAAGCATGTAACACCATGACATGAACTAAGATTTTCTGTTTATGTTTTAAAATCACAACCCATAATCCAAATCTATCCCTTTGCAATTTGACACATACTTGTATGTTCATATGTCTACATCAAAACAATAACCACGTAATAATAATTCCTAACATGATACAGTTCACTTTCACACAACTGCAAATCCATATGTTTAGCTGAATGTAATCTTGTCCTAATGTAGCCATTCTTTAATTCCATTGAATATCCTTGATAAAAAGATTAAACTTCATTCAACTTCCTGATGATGACTTGCATTTTGAAACGTTCTTTTTTTTTCTTTCTTAGTTTCTATGCTTGTTTAAACTTTTCAGGCCAAATTCTATGCAGTGATTTTAGTGTCTTACTTTGTCAATACAACTAATGTAAACAGTTTTACCTTTACCTCAAGGAAACTCTTCAGACAAGGGCAGCAAACTTCTTTGCGAAAACATCAAAAAAAACCCAAACAAACAAACAAAAAGAAAACAAACCAAAACAAAAACATCTCCAGAGTGGAAATAATCCCAAGCACCCATGTCTATCATATCCTACTATGATACCCTCCTAATTCCCACTTAATTCATGATCATTTTCATTATGTTTCTCTCCAGCACACAGAATTTGGAGACGTATCCCTGGTGAAAACACTTTACCACATTGATTACATTAATAAGTTTTCTGTCCAGTGTGTGTTCTTTTATGATACTGGAGATGACTGGGTCTTGCAAAGGCTTTACCACATTGATTACATTCATAAGGTTTCTCTCCAGTATGTGTTCTTTTATGATATTGGAGATTATTGGGTGCTGCAAAAGCTTTACCACATTGATTACATTCATAAGGTTTCTCTCCAGTATGTGTCAATTTATGTCTTTGGAGAGTACTGTGATGTGTAAAGGCTTTACCACATTGATTGCACTCATAAGGTTTCTCTCCAGTATGTGTTCTTTTATGTATTTGGAAATCACTGGGTCTTGCAAAGGCTTTAGCACATTGAATACATTCATAAGGTTTCTCTCCAGTATGTGTCATTTTATGTTTTTGGAGATTACTGGATCTTTTAAAGGCTTTCCCACATTGATTACATTCATGAGGTTTCTCTCCAGTATGTGTTCTTTTATGATATTGAAAATTACTGCGCTGTGCAAAGGCTTTGCCACATTGATCGCATTTATAAGGTTTCTCTCCAGTATGTGTCATTTTATGTCTTTGGAGAGCACTGGGTCTTGCAAAGGCTTTGCCACATTGATTACATTCATGAGGTTTCTCTCCAGTATGTGTTGTTTTATGATATTTGAGATGACTGGATCTTGTAAAGGCTTTACCACATTTATTACACTCATAGGGTTTCACTCCAGTATATCTTCTTACATGCCTGCAATGATAATTAGCACATGTGAAATCTTTACCACATTCATTACTCTGATCAATCATGTAATTAATATGAATTATGTTTACAATTTGCCTAATGGTAAAGAAGCATCAGACCTTAAGGTTTTAGCACTTTATATATTCATGTTGTTCTCCCTCATCATGAGTTGTTCAAGATACCTGTGATGGTTATTACACGGCTCATATTTATAATACCCTCTTTTTATATGATATATTTTAGCTATCTGAATAAAGTTAGAAAAACTCTGATCTGTATAACACTGATTATATTCATATTTTTCCTCTAGTGTGAATTACAACACATGTGACTGGGAAACAGGACACACAGAAGAATTTCCAAATTCCTAGTTCCCATAAATATTTTTTTACACTATGAGTTTTGGGATATTCCCTGTAAAGCTAAAAACCCAACTAATTACAAATGTCTTTCATATTCCTAATTTCTTCCAAAGGCAGAATACTACATATATTCTTGTTTTAGAAAAAAAAAATTATGTTTCTTCTTTCCATATCCCTATGCTCACATGATTATTATCCATTGTGACACATGATATACCTAATAAAAAGAATCATAAATGAAATGTTTACGCATTGCATTCACACTGTTTGAATTTTTGTTTCTCATAACATGTGCAATATGGAATAATGTTTCTCCACAGCAATATTCTTGATTCTCATAAAATGCCCTCTCACCAAACTGAACCATATTACTACAAGAATATTAGTATCACCAAATTTTCTATGGACAATTTGCTTATAGAATGTTTTGGATATAAATTTATTACTATTCAATGTGCAATTTCTAAATACTACGAGACTATACAGATTGGCAGATCCACAGCACAGGTTTAACGGAGCTACTTATCAAATGGATACACAAATCACATATCGGATCTTAAGGTCCCTGGTTTTTTAAGGAATATTATAATCATATCTACACTTAAAGGACTGTTACTTTACACTCTAGCTTTTTGCTGGAGATTCCATAAGATATTAAAATTTCCTCAGAGACAATTTTGTATCAGCTTGCACGGGAAAATTACCTTTCATGACTTTTATTATTTTGACAATGTTCTTCAAGATGATGCTCTTTGCAATTATAGCCTAAAACACAGTAATAGAAAATGAATGATATAGTATTGGAAAATAGGCAAAATTAAAGGTACTGTGAATTTTAACTGCACCATGATAGTTACAGTGAAAATTCAGAGAAACTGAATTATGCAGCTCAATTTTCATGCAATTAAAATAATAGAAGTTCATCAATAACCAAGAAACATTTGTTTCCTTCAGAAAAAAAATAACAGTCTTACCTATAGCTTTGAGGTTCAGGTAGGTTTCAAACATCACATTTTTGTAGACTCTTCTGGTTAGGATCCAGCAAATTCCACTCCTCCTCAGTGAATTTCTCATGCACATCATCAAAAGTCACGGCATCCTAAATATCCCATACAAATGTACAACACAAAGCATGATACTAACATCACCGGAAAACAAATATATGCTTTCTCAAATATATATTCACATAATTCTCGTGCTTACTCTGCTTATTTTCTGACTCAGAATTTATAATCACAGTGTCATTTTAGAAGGAGCTTTAATTATAAGATACACTTCTGTCACTTTTGAACACTTTGAATAGGATACGGCTTAGCCAGAGAAATGTGAATTGAGAGGGACATGCAGGGGAAACAGATCCACAATACCGAGCACACATCTGAAAAATTGTATGAACAATTGCTAACTACAAACATGATGGGCAAGCTGGGTGTATTTTCTCATGTCTTTAATCACAGAGGCACAGGCAGGTGTATGTCATTTACCTAGACACCGGCATGACCTTTGTAATGTGTTCTATGAGACTAAAATGTATATTTTAAGACCCTCAATCCCTACAAAAACAACCATGGGAAAAAATGATACTGAACTCAAAGTTCTTTATGAAAGTTCCTACAAAGAATTGTAAATTCACAGCACATCTGTATTCATCTGGCAGAAATATGAAGTTTAGTCTATAACATTTGGTCAAATTTCAATACTAAAGATATGGATGAAAAACCACAGAGCCGGGCGGTGGTGGCGCACATCTGTAATCCTAGCACTCTGGGAGGCAGAGGCAGGCGAATTTTTTGAGGCCAGCCTGGTCTACAACGTGAGTTCCAGAACAGCCAGGGCTATACAGAGAAACCCTGTCTCATAAAAACCAAATCCAAAAACAAAACAAAACAAAACAAAACAACAACAACAAAAAAAGAAAAACCACACAAAAATATGCTTATATTACAAATACAAGACACGTGTCTTTTGTGATTTCTCTACTACTTTAAGGACAGACAAAGCTACAGAGCGAAATTTGTTTTGGAAAAGAAAAACAAAAAATAAAATAAATATAAAAATATAAAACAACTAGGCTTGTAAAATAGATTATCACTGATTAGCAAATGTATCCATTGTATTTTATATGATTTAAGGAAAGAGATTATAGTGAATATATGGGAGCATGAGAAGAAAGTTGAAGGGTCAGTTTCAACCACAACACAGAACACACCAAGGACACAATGTTTTCCCTCTAAAAGAAATGCGGGGTAAAATCTGGAGCAGAGACTGAGGGCATGACCAATGAAAATTTGCCCCACTTGAGAGTGTCATTCTATGGACAAACACCAATCCATGACATTATTAACGACACTCTGTTATGCTCCCACACCGAAGCCTTGATTAATTGTCTATTGAGAGGATCCACCCACCAGCTGACTGAAAAAGCTGCACAGATCCAGAGTCAAACCTTGCATGGACCTTGGGGAATCTTATGGAAGAGTTGGCAGGAAGACTGAAACCCCTGAGGAGGATAGGAACTCCACACGAAGACCAAGAGACTCAAGTAACAAGCACCCTTGGGGACACTCAGAGACTAAGCCACAAACCAAATAGCATACACAGGACGGACTAAGGCCCCTGGCACATATATAGCAGATGTGCAGCGAAGAGGCTCAGAAGGTCATCTAACAAATGTAGCAAGGGCTTTCCTTATAGCTGTGTGTGGGGGGTATCTTTCCAATCTGTTACTTTAACTGGGCTGCATGTCTGGCCTCAGTGAGAGAGGATGTACTTAACTCACAATAGAATTGATGCACCAGTTTTAGGGATACCTGGGGGCCCCACAACCTCTCAAAGAAAAACAGAGGAGACTGGGGGAGGGACTCTGCCATAGCAAGGGACATATAATGCGGATAGTGATAAGGGTGACAATGAATATACAAATTATTGGAAAAGCAAAAAAAGGGAGAAAAAATAAAATTTTCCTTCTATAAACACTATCCTGGAAGGTATCTGGAATGGCTCCTACCAGAAGATCTTCCACAAGCTTCACAAAGAAAGCCAGACAGGACAGACAAGCAGCCAAAGACATCATCCTATCTAGAAGCTTTTTGTTTCAATCAACTGCATCCTGACCCTTGACACTATTGGGCAAATATTCATCCTGTGATGAAAATGCATTCAGTCTTTCTTCAGGGATCCTAACAGTCTGCAGGAACTCCTACACTGTTCAAACATCTAAAGTCTCTTCTGACACACAAGGCAAAATCTTGAAGGTCACCTCTTGTAACAGTTTGGGTACATCCTCTCCTTGTATACATCTCTCCAAGGCAGATTTACCAATGCCTTAGTTATCTCAACAAGCTGTGGTCGCAAAATGCAACTCAAGAATCATCCTCATAATTTCAGTGCAAAGAATTCTCATGGAGTCTTCCCATTGCTGTGACTCTGCCAAAAGATGGCTGGAATCGGGCCAAATTGAAACCATACAGGAAGAATCCAGGAGCTCGAATTTATCATCTATCAGTTTTCAGAAGCCACACCATATAAAAGATCCTCTTATGTTTGGCTTCTCAGGTGATGGACTCTGCCTCACTTGGTCCATATTTGCAGCAGGTTTTATTTAAAGTTCCTTCTTGGGACTAGGAAACATATTGCCTACTCCTTCCATGAATTTAAGATTTAGTAGGAGGACATGTTACACTTAGGATATGTTCTTAGGACATCTACCCACTGGAGCATGTGTTCCACTAAGTTTATATCTGTTTTAATTATAACAGCTGGAAACTGAAAAAAAATCAATAAGGCCACCAACCAAAATTTGGATACAGACTATGTGATTCATATAAAAAAAATGGAATTCTATTCAGCTAGTTAAGCAAGAACTTTATGAATCTTGCAGGCAAATGGATACAACTAGATACTATCATTCTAAGTGAACTACCCCAGACCCAAAAGGACATGCATGTATGTACTCACATACAAATGTATAATAACCATAAAGTACAGGATATCTACATGACATTTCTTAGTCCGGAAGAAGCTAAACAAGAAGGAATGCTAAGGGGCTAGATAGATGGCTCAGTTGGCAAAAGCACTGATAGCTCTTGTGAAGGTCCTGAGTTCATATTCCAACACAGACATGGTGGCTCACAACCACCAGTAATGAGATCTGATGCCCTCCTCTGGTGTGTCTGAAAACAAATACAGGGTACTTACATATAAAAAATAAATATATTTTTAAAAAGAAAGACGGCTAAAATGAGCATGGTTGAATCACACTCTGAAGTGGAAATAAAACAGTCAAAGGGGGCAGATGAAAGACAGAGAGAACTGGAAGGGCCAGTAGTTAAGAAAGGGGAAGGGGAGGTAAGGAACAGATGTGAGAGAAAAGGAAGGGCCATAGGACAAGGAAAATGAATTGAAATCTCCAGCTGCCAGGGATCTAAGAGCTTAGGCAACTTTAGGATCTGCTACAGACAATGAAAGGGAGAGCAACAGGCAGTCTATGGGGGGTGATCATAGCTGAAATACATAGCAGTGAAATTTGGAAACTGAAGAAGGCCAAACCCTAAAGACAGGCAGAACTCCCAGTGGAAAGTTAATTGCACCAACCAAACCAAAAACCTTTCCAACCAAAATTTATCTTGTCT
Organism: Apodemus sylvaticus; assembly: GCF_947179515.1. Lineage (NCBI taxonomy): Eukaryota > Metazoa > Chordata > Mammalia > Rodentia > Muridae > Apodemus > Apodemus sylvaticus. Next base: position 4,188,485 of record NC_067493.1, on the reverse strand, counting down.
ACAAGAAATACAGGCAAAAATATGGAGTAGAGAATGAGGGACTCACCAAACTATACCCTGCTCAAATTGAGACCGATCCCATGGGCAATCACCAATCCCTGACTATACGGAGGATACCCTGCTCAAATTGAGACCGATCCCATGGGCAATCACCAATCCCTGACTATACGGAGGATATACTTTTTTGTACTTCCAGAGAGTAGCTTAACATAATTGTTCTCTGAGAGTCTCCATCCAGCACCTGACTGAAACAGATGTAGAGCCCACAGCCTAACAGTGCACAGAACACAGGGGATCTTTGAAAGAGTTGGGGAAAGAAATGAGGGCCTCCAAAGAAAAAGAAACCCATAAGAAGTCCCTCAGTGTCAACCAACCTGGGCACTAAGAAACTCTCAGAGACTGAGCCACCAGCCATCCTTCAGATGACTGTAGCTCTGAAAGGTTGAAATGCTATCAACTTCACCTCTCTCCTGATTATGTTTCCTTATGGATTGCTAGGATTTTCTTACCCAGCCCACCTCCTCTCCTAGCTTCCAACATCAACCAGAAATCTCTCTTGAACACAACAAACAGGTCAATAAAAGAGCCAGCACTCAGCCAACACTCTAAAATTCTACAAAGAAAACTGTAACATAGGAATAACACTCCCACAAAAACAAGACAAACTGAGAAACTAGTACCTAGACCAATAATCACCAAAAATGCAAATACCTAGGACCAGCATAGAAAGATATGTAAAACCAGTGTCAGTGCTGTAATCACTTATTTCTATTTTCCATGGTCTCTTCATCATTAAAAATTATAATTAGATGCTTTGATTTTTTTTAGCTGGAATATTTCTGTTTAGTTTTGGTCTGGAGAATTTGTCCACTGGTGAGAGAGGGTTATTGAAATCACTGAGTATAAGTGTATGAGGGCTATTATGTGCTTTTGTTTTGTTTAGAGGAGTGTCTTCTGTAACTGACAGAATGAATATGAATCCATCTGATATTTAGAGAACATTCTACTGAAATATAAGAGAATATACCTCCTCAGGTTCTTGCTCCTCTCCCTTGCCCCATATATCCATTTTTGCATCAGACATCATCAATTAGGATATTGTAGAGGAAGAGAAGAAGGAGATGGAAGAAGAGGAGGAAGCAGAGGAGAAGCTGAAAAAGAAGAAGAAGAAGAAGAAGAAGAAGAAGAAGAAGAAGAAGAAGAAGAAGAAGAAGAAGAAGAAGAAGAAGAAGATCAATCAACATAAAAGTCTAGAAAATATTTCAAATAAAATCATAAATGAAAATTTTTCCTAAACTAAAGAAGGTGTCTGTTAATTTACAAGAAGCATCAAAAATACCAAACAGGTTGGGAAAGAGTCCCGTTGCCACATAATAGTCATAACACTAAACATTTAAAAGAAATATAAACCGTTTAAGAAATACAAAAAAAAAAAAAAACCTACAGCAAGAAAAATAGGAAAAATTAACAAACTAAACAAAACAAAAACTAGAAATGAATGAAATAAAAACTATTAGATTCATATCCATCTACTTTATTTTAAGGAATAAATTCATTACTTATATAATGTTCTCCCTGCATATTTTCCTACAAGCCAGAAGAGGGCACCAGATTCCATTATAAATAGTTGTGTGGCTAAGAATTGAACTCATGACCTGTGTGGGAACAGAGCTCTTAACCTCTGACCCATCTCTCCAGGCCTAACCCAACCTTTTTTTTTTTTTTTTTTTTTTTTTTTTTTTTTTGAGACAGGGTTTCTCTGTGTAGCCCTGGCTGTCCTGGAACTCACACTTTTAGTCGAGCATGGCATCTAATTCCGAAATGTGCCTGCCTCTGCGTCCCAAGTGCTGGGATTATAGGGGTGCACCACCACCACCTGGCTTAACCCTACCTTCTTAATGTATATTAAAAAAAAAAAAGATAGCTTGGACAGAGGTGCTACAGATTCACAGAAACCATCCATGCTTCTTAAAGAAAGCAACTGGTTCAGATATTTTGGACAGATTTACAATCAGCCATGGTAATGAAGTTATTCAGAGGTCATGAACTATCAAGTAAGAAGCACCACTAGAAACCTCACAGGAGGTCACATCTGGCTGATGTTTCTGATCCAACCCCATAGAGGACCCACCACCCCTGGTCCCACAGCTCAGCTGCATGTTCCTCCCCATTGTGGGCTGATATCCTGTGCTCACCATGTCTTGATTTCAGAGTTTCCCTGAGGTCCCCTCACAGCACCCAACAGCAGATTTCAGAGTAGGACACAGAGAACCAATCAAGCTGAGCAGCCCCAATTAACACATAGAAAAACACCGGAAAGATCCCGCCTCTTTGTCTGACTGGCAGGTTTGCCTAGATCCCTTGATTGGCCAGTGAGTCTTAGCCCTCCTCAGGTTAAAGTGTGCTTCATGTCTAGGGTCAGACCTTTTTCACATATCAGGTGTGGTTTGCACCCCATTAGCAATTCAAAGCAGATTCCAAGATGAATCTCACCCCACCCAGTCCTGGGGGAGGATGCACCATTCCAGCTCTGTCTAGTCTGTTCTTTCCCTCTAAGAACCATGACCCTGTGATTACCAAGACCTGACTTCTGAACTTGCCAGAGATTTTCTCAAAGCACCTAACTTCTTCACATAATGAAGATAAATAGCTTGCATAGGCGATTACACAAGGTGATTTGGAGGTACATACATATGTGACTCAGGAATGGATGACCCAATGCATGACCTAGGCTATTAACATTAAAGATGGATTTTTGATAACAAATACTTTAGCCAGGCAGTGGTGGTGCATGCCTGTAATACCAGTCCTGGAGAGGCAGAGGCAGGTGGATTTCTGAGTTTGAGTCTAGCCTGATATACAGAATGATTTCCAGAAGAGCCAGTGCTATACAGATAAAATCCTTTCCAAAAAAAAAAAAAAAAATCAACAAGCAGAAACAAACCAAGAGTTTGTTTATGGATAAATGCTTGTTTAAAAACCAAATAAATCATCTTTGTTTTATAAAATAAAATAGTACAAGTACCAAAACAAAAGAACTACCTTTTCATGACACTTCAATGGGTAGGTTGCAAAAAGCACATATAGCCTAGGTCAAAGGTGGATCAGAACATCTCAAAAGATCAAGATTAAGAAAGGGATTCTCAGTTGAAAATGTATAATTAAGAAACATCCCCCAGAATAAGCAGGATTAGAGACAGGGTTAGGGGATTAGAGGATTATGGTTAGTATCAGGATAAGGGTTATTAGGGTTAGGATGCTTAGGAAATTAAGGAGTTAAGATAGGATTAGAGATGTAGGATAAGTCACAGGGTTAGGCTCAGGGGTAGAGTTAATGTGGTCACCATTATTCTTGATGGTCCCACTGAATCAATAGTATCCCTACTACCTAAAGAAGAAATGTCAGGGTTAGGGTTAGGGTCAGTCTCAGGATTAGGTCAAAGAATTCATTTGCTGTGCTCTGTGAACTCAGTTTCTATCTTTTTGCTCATCTGCCTTCCTAGTCCTCTTTTTCATAAGATCAAAATCTTTCCTTCCCCAATGAATGTGGAAAATGAGTTATCCAGGAACCTAGAATTCCCAGAAGGAAAATATCTTTACATTATTATAGGGCCCAGCTTACATACAAAAGAAAACAATTGAGATTTTTTTTTTGTTCTCAGTTTCATAAGATGGACAAAATCATGGGGCTCAGTGGCCCTCTTTGGTAATGATATCATAATTACTGCATGGGCCATTTGTCTTCACCACAACTTTAGTAAATATAACCAAATGGTATAAGACAAATGGTCTCCATCATTATTCTTAATGGACTCACTGAATCAATAGGATCCATATTGTACAAAATATCAGACCTCTAAGTTATTTATTTTATATCTTAATGTTTTGTTTTGTTCTTATTTTGATATCTTCTACCTTATTCATTCAATTGTTTCTCTAAAGAACCTAAAAGTTTATCCATACTAGTTCCAAACTGGCATACTAACAAAGGAAGTGATGACTTTTATATTCACAAAATCAAACAGATAATCAAGGCATAAGTTTCCAAGGGCCAGACAGACTGTTGCAGGCAAAGAATAATTGTGCAACCCTATGCTGGGTCTTACTGTTAGTTATTTTTTGTCAGCTAATTTTCCTCTGAGATAAAATGCCCTTCAATACTATTCTGCTGCAGATATGTATGATTTACTTTCTGTCCAAACTAAAAATAAGTTCACTGAAGATCTCTATGTGAAGTTTTCACAAGACAATCAATCAAAATTATGGAAAAAGAATCCCAGACAATCAATAAATATAAATTCATGACTTAATAAAATTTGTCTATTATTAGTTATGTATAGAATATCCACATGAAATCACTGTTTATTCTTCACATTTTTTTTCTTAATACCAAATAGATTACGAGTAAAGTAAACTGGTTAACTTTGACTAAGTTAATTTTATTCTTAATAAACTTTAAAATTAATATGAATAGACAAAGGTACATTTAATCAATAAATCCCCACCGGTAAAATAAATATGAAATGATATTATGTATCTGAATCTGTATTTGGAATAGGTAAAACGAGGATATATATTTAAATTGCAATGTCTACTTTTAAGGTCATTATATATGTAAACATACAGATCTGGTCACAGTGATATCTCTATCAACCCTATCCCAATTCTAGTATATCATAATGTCACTCTCCCTTAGGGTTCTAAATTAGTTGTAAAGATTTTTGTTTTCCTAGATCTGAATTTGATATTCATATTGGACATTGTCTTCACTCAATGTAAGAAAGATACTTGTGTGCCTTGAAAATGAAATATACATGTGTAAATGTTTATGTAGACATAAACACTTTAATAATTCAAACAATATTTATATCTCAAAAGGCCTCATTAAAAACCAATAAATATACTAAGATAGAAAGATCAGCACAGGGCTTCTGACTTATTGTCTAAATTAAACAACAACCATTTTCATATCTTCAACTCCCTTGAATTAATATAATCACAGAAGGCCTTTTTAAATGTTATTAAAGCTCTGTGAAATGAGAGGACATGGGCGGCCAGTATTTCTATAATTTGTAGGGGGAATAAATAATTAGGTCATGTGAATTTGTCTAAAGATATCCTGAGTAAATTGTTTTTGATGTATAGAATGTACTTCAGGGCTGGAGAGAAGGCTCAGCATTTAAGAGCGCTGGCTGCTCTTTGAGAGGTTCTGAGTTCAAGTCGCAGCAACCACAAGGTGGATCACTACCGTATGCCCTCTTCCTCTGTGTCTGAAGACAGGGATATTATGCTCCCATACATGAAATAAATTAATAAATCTTTTTTTAAAGAAATGCTTTGTCAATTTTCTTTAGGGAAAAACAATGATTTTACCTTTTATCCTTTGATAAACTATGATAATTTTAAAATGTGGTATAATTGAAACTTAGAAAAGGGGAATAAGGCCGGGCGGTGGTGGCACACGCCTGTAATCCCAGCACTCTGGGAGGCAGAGGCAGGTGGATTTCTAAGTTCGAGGCCAGCCTGGTCTACAGACTGAGTTCCAGGATCACCAGGGCTATACAGAGAAACCCTGTCTCGAAAAAACCAAAAAAAAAAAAAAAAAAAAAAAGAAATGGGGAATAAAAATATTTTATTCCTCACTCCTGAATTAATATTCTGACAATAAATTGTGGATTTATTTGTTAAAACTATTTTAACATTTGGTGTTAACATTTAACGGTCTTAGAAAAGAAGTATTTATATATAGAGACATCTATGTCTTCTAGTCTGATCCTATATAGTTAGAGTTCAAGGTCATCATTTTATCTTCTTAAAAAGCTTTCTGAAAGCACATTTTCTAGAAAGAAAAAGAGCCAGGACTACTGAGTATCATTGGCCATCTTATTTTTTCATTCCAATCATTGAACAGAAACAATAATTAAAGCCACCTTGTTGTGATAAATATTATTATTTATTTTTTACCACAATTGAATGATAAGGATTCCAAGTAAAAGACACAAAAGACTTGGTGTTTATAATAAGATTTAAAGCACTAGAGTTGGACGGACTATTTTGAATAGTTCCTGTTAATAACTGTGAGATATCATTTGTTCGCAATGGGGGAGCTAGAGAAAGGACCCACAGAGCTGAAGGGCTTTGCAGTGCCACAGAAGGAACAGCAATGAGTCACCGAGTACTCCCAGAGCTCCCAGGGACAAAATCATCAACCAAAGAGTACACATAGAAATACTCATGGCTCCAAACACATCGGCAGCAGAGGATGATATTGTTAGACACCAAAGGGAGGAAAGGCCCATGGCCCTGGAAAAACTTGATGCCATTGTGTAGAGGAATATCAGAAAAGAGGAGCAGTTTAGGGTTGATTGGGGAGGGGAGATGGCTTAATGGATTTTTGGGGGAGGGGGAACCAGGACAGGGGACCAAATTTTAAATGTAAATAAAGAATATATTTAAAAAAAATGAATAGAAAAAAAAATGGATACAATGGTCAAAAATAAATCTGGATTATCAAACTTTACTGGGACTAAACAACAAAGAGTTCTGTAACATATGAGAAAGCAAAGTTACAAACAATAGGAGAAAGGAAGAAGAAGAGGAAGAAGAAGAAGGAGAAGAACAAGGGGAAGAAGAAAAGGAAGAAGAAGAAGAAGAGGAAGAAGAAGAGGAGGAAGAGGAGGAGGAGGAGGAGGAGGAGGCGAAAAATCAGGAGGAGGATAAAGTCTGGAAAATATTTCCAATAAAATTATAAATGAAAATTTTGCTAAACTAAAGAAAGTGTCTGATAATGTACAAGAACCATCAAAAATACTAAACAGACTGAGAAAAAGTCCCTTTGAAACATAATAATCAAAACACGAAACATATAAGATAAGGAAATATTAAAATAAACTGCAGCAGAAAAATTTAACAAACTAAACAAAACAAAAACTAGAAATGTATGAAATCACAACTATTAGCTCCATTTCCATCTTATTTTTATGGAATTAATTCATTACACACACAATGTTCTCCCTGCATGTATTCCTGCAGGCCAGAAGAGGGCACCAGATCCCATTACATTTGGTTGTGAGCCACCATGTGGTTGCTAAGAATTGAACTCATGAACTGTGTAGGAACAGCCACAGCTCTTAACCTCTGAGTCATCTCTCCAGGTCTCTTCCTGCCTTCTTATTGTATACTATAAAAGACAAAAAGATGCTGCATAGTCTCAGAAGCCACCCATGCTTCTACAAGAAAGCAACTGGTCCAGATGTTTTGGACAGAATTACAATCAGCTATGATACTGAAGTTATTCAGAGGTCATGTCCTGACCTATCAAGTAAGAAGCACCACTAGAAACCTCACAGGTGTTCACATATGGCTAATCATTGCAATCCAACCCCATAGAGGACACACTGCTCAACCACATGTTCCTCCCCATTGTGGGCAGTGATCCTGTACTCACCATGTCTCGATTTCAGAGCTTCCCTGAGGTCCCCTCACAGCACACAACAGCAGAGCTCAGAGCAGGAAGCAGAGAACCATTCAAGCTGCACAGCCACAGGGAAAATGCTCAATCAGCATAAATGTCTAGAAAACATTTCCAATAAAATCATAAATGAAAACTTTCTTAAACTAATGGAGGTACCTGTTAATGTAAAAGAAGCATCCAAAATATCAAACAGATTGTAGAAAAGTGTCTTTCCTGCACAGTAATCAAAACAGCAAGCATCAAAGGAAAACAATATAAATAACTACTACATAACTAACTAACAAAACTAAAGAAAAAAAATAACCTGGGACCTAGCCCCGCTCATCCCACAGCCCTTGACCCCAGCCAGCTCCAACCTGATTATTTATGTTCCTTGGGAAAGCGCCAGCCCAGACCTCTGTAAACTCTACCAGGTCTTTGTCTTTTCACAGCCCGGTCTGTGTCATTAAGGATCAGGATGCAGTTTATTTGCCTGTGAATTCCCTACCTGTCTCACCAGCTCACAGCCAGAAGCCAGGGCCTGGCGCACAGCCCAGAGATCCAGGGCGGCCAGGCTCGTCTTCCATTCCCACAGGAGGGTTGTGCCAGGAGGCCACTGTCCCCGCCTGGAGGAGCACAGAGAGGGTTTGCACTCAGCCCTGCAGCAAACTTTCCAGAGCAGATCCGGAAGCCCGCGCCTTGCCCAGCCAATGTCCCTGCCTGGAGGAGCACAGAGAGGGTTTGCACTCCGCCGCGCTGCAAACTTTCCAGTGCGGGAAGCCCACGCCTTGCCAGTCCACTGCCCCTGCCCACAGCACAGAGAGGGTTTGCACTCTGCCCCGCTGCAAACTTTCCATAGCGGTAAGCCTGCGCCTTGCCCGTACACGGTCCACACCTGGAGCACAGAGAGAGTTTGCACTCTGTCCCGCTGCAAACTTTCCAAAGCAGAGCGGGAAGCTTGCTCCTTGCCTGGCCATTGTCCCTGCCTGGAGTAGCACAGAGAGGGTTTGCACTCGGCCCCGCTGCAAACTTTCCACAGCGGGAAGCCCGCGCCTTGCCCGTCCACTGTCCCTGCCCAGAGCACAGAAAGAGTTTGGACTCTGCCCCACTGTAAACTTTACAGAGCAGGAAGCCTGCGTCTTGCCCGGCCTCTCCAAACTTACAGGCTGCTTCTGTGGAGAGGACAGGAGGATAGCGCGGTGTAACTTGAGAGCTCACAGACACCCACAGCACGGAGAACTATCTTCATCCGGATGCGCACGCGAATGCGGTCCTGTTCCACAATTCCAGCTCCGGCTGCTCAGAGCCCGGGAAGCTCAGCAATCGCAGCAGCTGTAAATGCGCGTGCTCACCTACTTCCCGCCTCTGCCAGACCTCTGACCAACGCGCACATTCAAACTCCCAGCCCACTTTCATTCATAAATTAAAGACAGGAAATGACAACATTCCAGGAGGCTGGATGCAGGGTGGGCACTGCGGTGACGTCAGGGGTGGTGCCAGTGGTTGCTGGGTGAAGGACAGGGATACCAACATGGTGCCCGCCAGGGGCTGAGGTGCACGGTCATGGGGAGGGGGCGGGGCTCGGGGGACGTCAGGGGCGTGGCCAGCGGTTGCTGGGTGTCAGTCAGGGAATCCAATATGATTCCCGCCCGGGCTGAGATAGATGGGCGAGGGGCGGGGCTGGCGTGATATCAGGGGCAAGGCCAGCCTTCTCTGCTTGACTGACAGTGATGCCAATGTGACATTTTCACTGAATTTGAAGAAATATATAAATATGTGTGGTAAATTTGAAGAATTTGATGTACAATAATACACATGAAAGTGTACACATAGATAATACATCAAAACTGCTTGATAAACCATGTAAAAAATTTTCTAATCAAATTGATGTCTTTCATGGAAAAATACTTCTTATAACATTGAAGAAATATACAGAAAATTTATTTAAAATTGGGATTTGGCATTGAAAATAAATAGACATAAAAAGTTGACAAAGAGAACTAAATGTGTAGGCAAATTCAGTTTTAGGAGTAAATTGAAAAATAATGTGTTAAAATTGAAAAATCTGTTGGAAAATAATAATGGTAAAAGATAAATTATCTTTACTAAATCAAGCACTTACAAACATTTTCTTATTAAATTAATGATTTTCATCGAAAATATTTCTGATAATATTGAAGCAATGTATAGAAAAGTAGTGTTAAAGATTTTTCATGGGAAATTATTCAGATAGTATTGTGTACATAAAAACATCTCTAAATAATTAAAAAATTAAATAGAAATATTTTCTGATAAAATTAAAGTTTATCTTAGCTAATATTCAAGTAATATTGAAGAAATATATATATAGATATGTGTTAAAATTGAAGAATTAGTTGGAAAATAATAATAGTAAAATAGTAAACTTAGAAAATATACCTAGAACATTGTGCAATAACCTAGAAAAAATTTTTGATAAAATTGAAGATTTTGATGGAAAATATTTCTAATACAATTGAATTAATATACAGGAAATGTATTATTATTGAAGATATCAGAAAAGATAATACAGATAAAATATTATTAGAAATATAACCTATTTCTAAACTAATTGAAAAAGGTAGTAGAAACATTCACTGAAAATACTTGTGAAAAAAATGAAGTAGAACTTGAAATAGAGAAGGTTTTAATTGAAAAATAATACAGATAAACAGAAGACATAAAAAATTCCTAAAACGATTGAAAAATAAACTAGAAACATTTTCTGATAAAATTGAGGGTTTACATGTAAAACATTTCCGAGAAACTTGAAGTAATATATAGAAAAATGTGTTAAAATTGAAGAATTTCTTGGAAAATAATGTTAAAAAATGTGGATAATTTTATTTTTACTGAATGACCAAGGACATAGAAAAATTTGGGATGAAAGGGAAGATATTCATGGAATATATTCCGGATAAAATTGAAGAAATACATAGAAAAAAGTGTGAAAGTTGAAGATTTACAAGGAAAGTGATGCTTCTAAAATGATAGAAATAAAAATATTTCTAAATTAAATAGAGAATTTGAAAATTTTGATAAAATTGGAGATTTACATGGAAAATAATCCTAGCATTGGGCCTTTTTCTAGTTCCATTTAGCTGTGAATTTCATAATTTGTTCATGTAAATGTCTATAGTAAGCTCCGTTTTTGAGACATGTTGACCACAGTGTCACTGCCCATAGTGAGGAGGAGCAGACATATGAGCAGTGGGAGCGAGCAGTGGTGGTTGGTCCTCCCTAGAGCTGCATGGGAAGCGTCGGCCAGGTGTAGCCAGATGTTTGCACCTGTGAGGTCCCTTGTGGTGCTCTTCCCTTGCTAGATCAGGCCGTGACCTGTGAATAACTTCACTATCAGTGCTGAATCTGCTCAAAATACTTGGACCGGGGGCTTGCTTGAAGAAATGCGATGGGCAGGATGCCAAACTTGGACAGCCCTGGTTTCTCTGGAATCTTCTACAAGTTCTGCCCTTAGCAGTTAACACCAAGGTGTAAGATCCACCTGCAGTTAATTTTGCAGAATATTTAAAAGGCCTCTCATGTGTTGGGGAGCACTGCAATATTAAACTGAGGAGTAGAAGGTTGGATTTGGTGAAGGAAAGGTCTTACCAAGCTTAGGAATAGTGACAGTAAGTAGCATTTAGCTGAAGGAAGACGGCCTTAAACACACCCCACAGATAGGATGCTAAGCAGGGTGGTTAGAGACTAGGATGTTAGGATTCCCATGTTCCTTCATCAGGTTTGTTTAGAAACCTGTCTCCAAACTATAACAAAGGAGACAAATGTGATGTACAACCAGCTACTTGGTGCATGGTCATAACAAAAAACAGGTTTGTACAAGCTGCTCAAAGTGTCTGTATTGAGTCACCACCAACATCAAGGTCTGGTGGGCCTGAAGCCCCCTTTTTCTGATTGTGAAAAGTATAGCTCTGTCTCATTGTGAATACTACATTGGAATTATAAACATTTTCTGATAAACTCGATGATTTACATGGAAAATATTTCTGATATATTTGAAAAATATATAGAAAAACATGTTAAAATTGAACACTATAATGGAGATTATACAGATAAAATGAGAGGTATAAAATAATTCTAAGTTGACTGAAAGTGGAATTACAAACCTTTACAGGTAAGATTGAAGATTTACGTAAAAAATATTTCTAATAAAATTCAAGAATATGTAGACAAACATGTTAAATTTTAATATTTCCATAGCTATTTTATAAATAAATTGGTAGATATAAAAAACCTTTCTAAGTTAATTGAAGGTGGATGCCTACCATTATTTTATCTATATAAAATTTTCCATGATAATCTTCAATTTTAACATACTTTTTCTAAAATTTTCTATAATTTTATCAGAAACGTTTTCCATGTAAAACTTTAATTCAATCATAAAAGGTTCTATTTTATTTTTGAATTAATATAGCAATTTTATGTATATCATTTTACTCTTTAACTTTCCATGAAAATTTTAAATTTTAAACTCTTTTCTATATATCTCTTCTATATTATCAGAAATATTTTCCATGAAAATCTTCAATTTTATCATAAACTCATTTTAATTCTTCTTTTCAATACAAAAATCTATATTGGGAGACAGCCATTTGAGAAGGGAAGAAACCCAATGTTCTTGCAGACAGGAGCCTAGCATGGCTGTCCTCTGAGAGGCTCTAACAACAACTGAGACAGACGCAGATACTCACAGCCAATCATAGAACTCAGGTCATGGATCCCTATGGAAGAGTTAGAAGAAGAATGGAAGGAGCTGTAGGGAATTCCAATAACTTAAGTAGACCAACAGTATCAGTAACCCAGACCCTTGGGAGCTCACAGCGTCTAAGCCATGCAGCAAAGAGCACACTTAGGCTTGGGCGGGACCCCAGTCACATATGCATCAGAGGACGGCATTGTCTGCATTCAGCGGGAGACTATACACCTAATCCTTGTTTTTTTTGTGGGAATTACAAATAATCAGAGCTACGAGTTTTATTATTAGCACTGAGTCCATTGTGTGTCAAAGGTTTGGATTTGATTTGCCTTCATTTTCACTAAATTCTAATGTTTTTTTCTTTAATTCTTCCTTGTCCAAGTTATCATGGAGTAGGGTGTTGTTTGGCATCCATGTTGATGTGGGCCTTCTCTTATTATTTCAAACCCAGCCTAAGTCTTTGGTGCTGTGATAGGATGCCTGGGATTATCTTCAAACTTTTTGTGTCTGTTTAGGCCTCTTTTATGAAACTGGAGCTACAAACTGAAGGTAAAATCATGGACAAGCTTGGTCTCCTGGCTTGCTCTCCTGCTTGTGCATTGTCCCATGCTCAGGTCGCTCTCTTATCCAGCTCAGGCCCACTTGCTTATGAATATTGTCACATTCAGAATCATGAACACTACCTCACACAGACATAACAACCACCATTCTGATGAGAGCACACCCACAACTGAGGCTCCTTCAGATGAACGTAGCTCTGACATGGAGAAATGATGGCAGATTTACCTCTCTCCTGACTATGTCCCCTTGTGGATTGAAAACATGATCTCTTGCTGCCCACCTGCTCTCCTAGCAGTCAACAATAACCCACCATCTCTCCTGAACATATCAAAGAGATCAATGAAAGAGGCCACACTCAGCCAACACTATGAAAATCTAGACAGAAAACTGTAACACAGGAATAACAGCCTGGCCTACTAAGTGAGTTCGAGGACCGCCAGGGCTATAGAGAAAATCTGTCACAAAACAAATAAACAAACAAACGAAGAGATTTGTTTATGGCTAAATGCTTGGATCAGGGAAACTGAAGCTCCCTTAAACAGATGATAGGTAATAGACAACCTCAGATGAAAAGCCAGATATGTAAGGCAATCATTGTTGAACACTATTATTATCCAGACAATTTTCATCAGTGGCAAATTAGAGAAAAAACACACAGTTAGATTAGTATAGATTTTCTAGATAAGCGTATCTCAAATCATAAAGAAAATGAATCTTTCTCTGTATATAGAAAGGGTAATTAATACAATGTCCTGATGAAGGCTGTCAGCCAAGGGAAGTTAAATATATCAAGAACTGGTTAATTTCATGTTGCAGGATCTTACAGGGAATACTTAGGAAATAATTACTTCTGATGCAAGTTTTAAAAAAGCAAAGTTAAACAAATGTCTTTTGTTTTGTAAAATAAAGTAGTACAAATACAAAAAACAAAAATGACCTTTCCATATATAGGTTGAAAAAGCATATCTAGTCTAGATCAATGGTGGGTCAGAACATCGCTAAAGATCAAGGGTAAGAAATGGTTTCTCAATTTAAAATGTATAGTTTAGAAACACCCCTAGGGGATTAGAGGGTTATGGTCATGATCAGAAAAAGGGTTGTTATGGTAAAGATGCTTAGGAAATTAAGGAGATAAGATAAGATTAGAGATTTAGAATAAGTCTCAGGGATAGGCTCAGGGTTAGGTTCAAGATGGCCGCCATTATTCTCCATGGTTTCACTGAATCAATTGTTTCCTTATTTTACAAAGAAGAAATGTCCGAGTTAGGGTCAGTCTCAGGATCGTGTCAAAGGAGTTGTTTGTTGTGCTATGCGAAACCAGGCTCTATCTTTTCACTCATCTGCCTTCCTAGTCCTCTTTTTCATAATATCAAAATCTTCTTTCCAGCCCCCAATGAAAGTAGAAAGTGAGATATCTGCATAGGCAGAATTCCCAGATGGGAAATATCATTACGTCATCATGGGGCCCAGTTCACATACAACAGAAGAGTACGTATGACTCCCAACATCAGCTTTCCCAAGCTCACAGAAACACTGCACCTAAAAAAATTATTATGGTTTTTTTGTTGTTTTGTTTTTTGTTTTTTTGGGTTTTTTTTTTGTTTGTTTTTGTTTTTTGTTTTTTGAGACAGGGTTTCACTGTATAGTCCTGGCTGTCCTGGAACTCACTCTGTAGACCAGGCTGGCCTCAAACTCAGAAATCTGACTGCCTCTGCCTCCCAAGTTCTGGAATTACAGGTGTGCGCCACCACGCCCGGCTAATTATCATGTTTTTTAAAGAATGGCAGTAAATGTCCTTGATATTAGTTAGTCATTGGTGATCAATTCATTACCTACTCTGAGGTCAGGACACAACTCAGCCCTCCCCAGGTTCTGAAGAGCTTCTTTAAAAGCATCAGCCTAGCCAGGTGAGGCACGCACACACTGCCACCACCACACACACATCACTGGGCATTTGTAAACCAGGAGACTGCAGTGAGCTCCACCAAACCTAGAAGACACTGTGAGTTCTATGGCAGTCCTAGACTACAGAGCAAGATCCTGTCTCAAAACACTCAAGTTAATAAACATCACACACTACATGTGTGCTACTCAAATGACTCCAGTTCGAGAACAAAGATTGCAGGCAACATTTAGAAATTACAGCAAGTTACTTCAAAGCAGCAACCTCGGGATCCGGGGCTTGGACACCTTTATCAGAGGGAATATTAAATAACACTGGGTGACATTACTGCTTTACAGTGATAACTGCAAACACAGTCAATAAAAAATATGGGCAAAAAGTTTAGCCACTGAGCTAATGGCTTGGCTGCTGAAGTTACCACCCTTCTAAACCCCTCTCGAATCCCTTCCTTTTCAACAAAACAGTAGGACAGCAAGAGCAGGTTTTGCACTTAGCAGTTGCCATGTGTTCTCAGGTCTCAGGTGGCTCTCACTGTTGGTCTACATCCTACCGTATTTAAAAAGAACATAGACAACCAAGCAGTGGTGGAATACACCTTTAATCGAAGCACTGGGGGGGGGGAGGCAGAAACAGGCAGATATCTTGTGAGTTCGAGGCCAGACTGGTCTACAAAACTATATCTAGGGACAGCTATGGCTAATGATGGAACCCTGTCTCAAAAAAAAATAAATAAATAAAAATAAAAATAAAAATAAAAACAAGCAAACAATCTAAACCCCTTGACAAGCATGCAAAATGTCCCACCTGTCTCAAACATGCTCCAAGTTCATCCCCTTATCCATCCATGGAGGACCCACCCATATCATCTTCCCCCACAGCCTCATCTCACCCTGACAAGTCAACAGCACTTTAATTCCCTGAAGCTCACTGCCTGATGGCTTAAGACTGAGCCTCAGGAGTCACAATTCTGCATTTGATTGCAAGGTAAATCCCACCTCCAAATGTTTTTTTTTTTAAATAAAAATTAAGGTTTTAGTTTACAAACCAAAGCCTATTTATTGCTTGTCTATTGCGGAGGGCTTTAAGGGGGAAAAAAGTCAAAACTTACACATTTTTATCTTTTCTAGACATCTGAGACATTCACTCATTATTATTATTATTATTTTATGTTAGTTCTCAATGTCGAGAGGAGAGGCTAGCCTAATTCCTGTAAGAAATTTAATTTTGGGGTCTGTCTACATTTTAAACGCACTGCTGTTATTTTTAAAATATATGCATGCATACTTGAATAAGGCTCAGCCTACGCTTTCCATATAACCATGCCCTGAGTACTCGATAACTGATTAGATGCCAGGCTCCCTGCTTAACACATCAACTCCACTATCTCATTTGTTTAATATATAAACTCTCATCATCTCGGCCACGCCAGGCATAAGCAGCAGCCATGACAGTTATCAAAGTGATTTCTGTACTGGGTACTGGTGCTGTACAGAATCCCTAATGCCTAACACACACGTGTGATCCAGCTCAGCCCATGTTGCTGTCAGCATGGTCTCCATCAGCAATGCGGGGGGAGCTGCAGTGTCTGCCATCTGTGTAGCACAACAGGGACAGCCATGATTAAGTGATGTCAACTCACATTCCTTTCTACAGGTAGATGAACAATATCTTAGCCACCCAGAGACTTAATTCCCATCATAATTGTATATTAAATTTCTCCAAACATGATGATCAGCGTGTCACCAAAAAAGTGACAATGATACACAGAGATGTGAAGAAGTCAACAGTGGAGTCACTTTGGGGGAAAGAGTGGAGGTTGAGACCATTTTTGCTCACAGTGGCAATGCCATCTGGGAAACCCAAGTCACCCACACAGTCCTTAGGGAGCCATGTTTCCCTGGCAGGGCTGCCATGTTTCCCTGGCAGGCTCTCCACCCACGAGTCAGTTCTTGAGTCCTTGCCCTTGTTCTCCTCTGTGGAGTGGGAGGGGTCATCCTATGCTAACTAGCAATTTGCCCCTCCCAGACCAAGGGGAGAAACTGAGGTAAAGCTTATGAACAGCTTTGATGTATGTGGAACGAAGTCACTTGGCAGCCATATTGATTACAGTAATGAAGGAAAATACTACCCCTGGTGACGAGGGAAATGAGAGGGGAGCAAGGGGCAGAATATGTTGGAGTCTCTAGGCCTGGTTTGTACCCACCCAGCCCCTTAACTTTTGAATGTCTATTTTGTCAGGCACAGTCACACAATACATTTAAGATCTGGTGGGAAAGCTAGTGCATGCACAAATTCCAATAAATAGGTTTTAGAAATATGAAATATTTTAATATAAATCTATTATTTTATATTATTAATTATATATTATATATTATAATATATTATATATCTATATATCTATATCTATATCTATATCTATATCTATATATATATATAGATATAGATATATATAATATTATAATTAATCTGAGAAAATGATTTCATATACTCTTGCAAGGCAAGACAGAGGACCCCAGTGTCTAGATAAATAGACCGAGTTTCAAAGCCACCATGATGGTTAACCTCAATTGTCTACTTGATAAGATCTAGAGTGGTCAGGGTTGTTGTGGTCATAAAAAGAGAAAGGGGTGAGAGAGAATATGTTCTAATGGCGGTGTGGAGGAAGGGCGTGCCTCAGTGGGCCCATGCCAAGGCATCCCTTCCTCCTGAGGTTACCGGACACAAGACAGTGTAGTACAGAATAGAGTTTATTCAGGACATGGAGAGGGGAGTTAAGGGGGTAGTAGAGGCAGAGAAAGGCAGAGAGAGTGAGAGAGTAGAGAAGCAGAGGCGGCCATGACCATGTGGAGAGAGGGGGGAGGGGAGAGGAAGGGAGGGGAGCCCAAGAAGGGGCAAGAGAAAAGCTGAGAGTGAGAGAATAAGAGAGGGGGAGGGGCAAGCAGCCACATTTATAGTACACCAGACCTACCCAGCTGTTGCCAGGTAACAGTGGGGAGGGGCATAACTGGCTGTTGCTAAGTAACTGTGGGTGGAGCTTAGACAGAATCCTAACAAGGGGGAGGTGCCTCGGGGCGTGGCTGTAAGGGACGGCCTTGGTTATCTTAACTGGTGTGGGAAGCCCCACCCACTGTCGGCGGCACCATTCCCTGGCTAGGATCCCGGGCAGTGTGTGGAAAGGGGCTGAGCAGCAGCAGGCGTTCATTGCTCTTGGCGTCCTGATGATTTACACACCTGATGTGAGTGAGCAGCTGCTTCACACTTCAGAGTGGCATTGCCCACCATGAGGGACTTTACTGTGAACCGTGAGCTGGAATAAACCTGTTCTCCTGACAGAGTGTTTTATCAAAGCCGCAGCAGTGATTAAGATACTTGTGAATTGACCTTTATCCATTCAAGGTGGTCACAATGAGAGGTAATGTTGTGTTTTGTTTAAAGAATTTTTTATTAGATATTTTCCTATTTACATTTATTTTTTTGCTTTTGTTTTTTTATTGAGCCAGGGTTTCTCTGTGTAGCCCTGGCTGTCCTGGAACTCACTCTGTACACCAGGCTGGCCTCGAACTCAGACATCCACCTTCCTCTGCTTCCCAAGTGCTTTTTTAAAAATTTTTAAAATTTTTATATTTATTTATATTTTATATATTTTATATTATGTATTCATATGCTTATATTTATATTTTTATTTACATTTCAATTGTTGTACCCTCTCCTCATTTCGCCTCTGAAAATCGTTTATCTCCTCCCCCCTCCCCGTGCTCACTAACCCACCCATTCCTGCTTCCCTGATCTGGCATTCCCCTACCCTGGGGCTATGAGCCTTCATGGGTCCAAGGGCCTCTCCTCTCATGGATGTCCGACCAGGCCGTCCTCTGCTACCCATGTGGCTGGAGCCATGGGTCCCTCCATGTGCACTCTTCGGTTGGTGGTTTAGTCCCTGTGAGCTCTGGGGTTACTAATTGGTTAATATTATTGATTCCCTATGGGGCTGCAAACCCCTTCAAATCCTTGGGTCCTTTCTTTAGCTCCTCCATTGTTGACCCTGTGCTCAGTTCAATGGCTGACTGAGAGCGTCCCCCTCTGTGTTTGTCAGGCACTGGCAGAGACTCTCAGGAGACAGCTATATCAGGCTCCTGTCAGCAAACACTTGTTGGCATCGACAATAGTGTCTGGGTTTGGTACATGAGCTGGTTACTGGCCCCAATATGCTAGCATTACCCTAACTCACCCAAACTGTTATTGCAACAACACTGAAGGTAAGAGGAGGCCATTTGTCCACAGTCCATCTCTGCTGGCAGGGCTGGAGGTGGCCACAAGATGGTTCACAAATTTGTCCAGAGTGTATGAAAAAATAAAAGAGAGAAAATAAAAGCCTTACAGAATTTTTAGACGGGGTCATGGTGACATTTTTGACAATACACACCCATGGACCCTGAATCAACAGAAGCAAAGGCAGCAGTGGCTTGATCTTTTGTCAATCAGGGAACACCAGCTCTGAAGACAACGCCCCAGAGGGTGGAGTAGTTAGGAAAGAGTTGTCTAAGAGATTTAAGGACAGTGACAAAGAGAGTATTTAATGGAGGACAGACTGCAGAGGAGACGCAGATGGGAGGACAGAAGCAACAGACTGGAGACCTGGGAAACATCCTGTTGTCATCCAAGGCCAAATCAGAAGAACATAAGTGATGCCTAAAAAGGAGATAAGGGGGCCCTGAGAATCAAAAGTGTCCCCACCACAAGACCAGGGTTACCCTAAAAGTAAAATGGAAACCCACCAGCTTTTGGTGGGAATTCTTTGTGGGAGGAAGGGACTTCCGTTAGGGCTGGACTTCCAGTTTGAGTGACTTCTGGTTAAATTTGAGGCCCTTCTTGTTTAGGGCCAAGGAATTTCCTGCTCTGGAGGGACTTCCTGTTAATGTTGTGAGACGTCTGATTCTGATCCCATTAGTTAGTTAGTTTTGCTGAAACATAAAGATAAACCTCTTCATCCATTTAAAAATGGCTTCCCAGTGGCAACAGAAACAAATGAAAATATAGGACCTTTTAGATCAATCCATCAGTCAATCAACCAATAGGCATTCAAGAACTGACCTTTCACAACCAATCAGTCATTGATGTAGTCATTTTTTTGGTCCAGAAATGAATCATTGATCAATCATCATCAATGAAAAGAGTCATTGAATAATGATCAGTTGTTTAATTATATTGATTGTTGATTCTATTGATTCATCGTATGTTGAATATCTATCATTGATTAATTATCAATCAATTGGTTACTATTTATTGATCATTGATGGATTGACTGATTGGCAGCTCACAACTGGCTGTTCTTCGACTGGCAGTCTCTTATGGATCACCAATCAAGTGACTGATCAGTTGGTGGACAATGAAGCACATGGGGGACAATTGATTGGTCACTGACTGAATACTGATCAATAAACAACCGCTTTCCGATTGATTTGTGTTCATTTCCAATTATTGATCGATTACAGATGAACAATGGACGTCCTGGTTAATGATGATGGCAGAATGATTCATTGCCAGCCTTTCTCCTTGAATGTCCCCAGGATAACTTCTCAGCTGCCCTGCTGCTGGAGCCTCACCTCACTGGAGGTGCCTCTGTATGACTGCTCAGATTGATGCAGGGGTAACATGGTTCACCCTGGAACCTCCTCATTTAGGATGGACAAAGGTGTGCTGGGGTAGTGGTGGTGTCAAATACCGAGATCACATGGGGAAGAACCACACCTGGCAGGGATGTCAGCCCAGAAAGCTGAACTGGCATCTCTGAAAAAGACATTAGAGCTAAGAAAGGAAATTAAAGTCATGAAAGCCTCTTCCTGTAGTGTATGGCCACTTCCTGTTATGTTACAGTCACTTTCTGTCAAGACCCGGCCACTTCCTGCGAGAGTGAAGGATACTTTCAGCCATAGTATGGGCACTTCCTATTAAATTTGAGTCACTTCCTGTGATGTACACTCACTTCTGGTTAGGGCCAGTCCCTTCCTGTGACATCACAATCACTTCTGGGTGTGGCACAACCACTTCTTGTTCTTTCAATACTTACTTCCCATTCTGATGTGTCTGCTTCCTGTGGGTTCATAGAGTTAGGCATGCCCTCCTCACTGTGGTAAGGTTAACTTTTCCCCAGGGTCAAGACACAGATGGCTGGTGTGACATTGCTACCTCTCATATCCACGGGGGTCATTTATAAGGAGAGGACCCTTCTGATGAGAAATGACTAAACTCCATCCCAGAGAGCAACAAGAGAGCCCAGTGGGTGGCCCCTAGAAGTTGGGCTCTTCATGTCCATGATTGCACCAGACTCAGGAGACCCCACACGTTATGCTCAGACAAAAGATGTCATCTGAGTCAAAAACCCACTGATGTCTCAGTGTTATAAGAGATGACAGAGAACATCTAACTGACTACAAACTAATTTTGTTAAAGAAAATGGTTCTACACAGAAATAGAGGAAGAAATTAGAGACTTTCTAGAGTTCAATGGAAATGAATACGGAACAAGTACAATCATATGGAACACAGAGAAAAAGAAAGTGGAGCTAAGAAGAAAGTTCACAGCACAAAATGCCAACTTGAAAATAAAACTGGAAAGCTTTCATGCTTGTAAATTAACAGCACGATTTAAAGGCTACAACAGAAAAAAGTGAGGAAGCAATGAAAACAGGGAAGAGAAATCAATAAATTATCTCCTTGCGAGCTAATAACCAATAAAATAGAAATAGAAGAAGAATCAATGAAACATGGAGTTGTCTTTTGAACTTTTTATTAGACATGATTAGTGAACCTTTATTAAAATATAAAGACTATCCAAATTAATGAAACCTAAAATGAAATGAGGACAAAATAACATGCATTGAAGATATCTAGAGAGTGGTAGAAGACACAGTTTTTAAAAGGGTGAACTACTCCATCAAATTGGAAATTATAAAAGAGAAGGATAATTTCCTCAATAGAATCCACTTACCAAAATTAAAGGAAACTAAGAAAACCAACTTAAACAGACATAGACACCTAGGAAAACTGAATTCATTACAAATATCCCACCATTATGAGCCCATGTCCATGAGTCTTAGGGTAGAATCCTACCAGACATTCAGAGAGGCTTTAACAAGAATTCAGTGTATTCAACAATATAGAAACAAAAGAAATATTAGTCAATTCATTTTCTGAACCCATGATTACTCATATATCCAGTCAGGAAAGACTAAGCAATAAAAGAGAATTAGAGACCAATTATCCCTAAAACCACAGATGCAAACTTACTTAATATGCAAAACATATAAAATAAAATATAAAGCACATCAAAAGATAATTATATTCCTATATAAATTCATTATGATAAAAGTCTTTGTGTGATTAAAGATACAAGGGGCATGCCTAAACATAAAAATGTCACCAAGCCTATAGCCAACAGTAAATTAACTGGAGAGAAATTCAAATTAATTCCATTAATTCCCAAACTAGAGAAGGTGGTTCATTCTTTCTATATCTATATATTTAATATATTATGTAAAAGTTTAGCTAGAGCAATAAAACCAAAGGAGAGGAAGGTAATATAAATTACAAAGGCAGGACTAATATCCTTCTTTGCAAATGATATGATAGTTTGTATAAGTGGACAAAAAAAATTCACAAAGGCATTTCCTAGAGTTGATGAACACTGTCAGCAAAGTTGTTGGATACATGATTAACTAAAAATGAAAATAAAAATTAGTGGCCTTTGTATGTAAAAATGAGTTTGCAAGAGCAAATAAAATAGAGAGATATTATAAAATTTGAATTGATTGTTGACACTTGACACATTTGTTTCTATATAATAAATTACACAGAGTAGCTAAATAAAGGTGTGTTGGCTAAGAACTTACCAGAAACTTTTTAATCACAAATTACTTTTGGTATTCTTGATGGTCCTAAAAAACTACTATGATATGTAAATGCTATAGAAGATTAATTACATGCTAAAGAGTTTACTCTTGTATAAAGATACTAGAAAGAACAAAACTTTAACACATTGACTATGTTTATGAGCTTTCTCTGCATTATGACATTTTCTTATGGTTTCTGAGACTACTGCTGCATGCAAAGGCTTTGTTTACCAATTGGCATATTCATAGCATTCTGTCCAGGATGTATTTTTATGCATTCATAGATAACTGTTGTAAAAATATTGTATCACATGATTATAATTGTAAGATTTTTCTTCAGTGTGTGTTCTGTTATATATTCAACGATGTCAATGAAACACAAATGTTGGGAACAAGCAAAAAAAGAACTTGTACTATGGACTGCCTTTTTGTTGCTTATAATCATAACTTGAAACTAAATTCAAGTCCCAGGTCATAGGGGACCTGCATAGTTAACAATATCTGGCAAGCTTTCATGATTTGTTTTGTTCCCTGAAACATAATGACTGTTCCTAATCCTAAATTCTGTTATCCATGTTTTATTCCTCAAAATAAAATGCCTGTTCCTAACTACAAAAGAACCATTGGTTATGATATGGTAAACCATAAAACCCACATTCTATATAATGACACATAGAGTAACAACAGAAGAAAATCCTGATTGGTGGGAAATATAGCTGTAACTTTGCATGGATGTTTGTGATTTTCAGGTGTGAAATCTATATCAGATTCTGGCTCAGGGTGGGGATGGAATGGGTTGATTCAGATAAGCTTCTTAATATATTATTCTAGGATGCATTAATCAGAAACGATTTGACTATAAATAATTCTTATCATTTGCATGGTCCTGGTGTTTGAATTGTGTTGGAACTCGGTAGTTCCCATAACATAAATGTTTTACCACATTGCTAACATTCATAGAATTTCTCTCCAGTATGAATAGTTTCCCTGATCTTTTAGTAACCTTGACTCAGGCCAAACCAGAGGTTATGGCTTCATCACAGACAAGAATTTCAAGTATGAAGCAGCATTGGAGACTTTATAAAAAGTATTTTGATATAGACGGGGTTAGCAGGGATAGAGGTGCTTAGAAAGAAAACCACTGGTATGTGCTCGTCAGAGGGGATTGTGGGTATGGGCTCTTCAGAATAGTATCATTGTTAGTTGTCTTAGTATTAATCATATGTGCACTTTTGATGGCTGTCAATTTATATTTTAAAAGCTTGCCCAGACCCCCCATCCCCTCTTAAATTAGAAAGAGTTGTAGTAAAATATTCATTTATTTTGTTGATGTTTGTGGATGCGGGCATGCGCATGTCTCTGTGAGTGTGGAGTCAGAGGACAGCTAGTGGAGTCCATTCGCTCCTTGCACCCTATGGGTTCCCGGGGATTGAACTCAGGTCATCAGAGTCTTACCCCTCAACCGCCTCCCTAGCCTACTCAGCCTGTTTTGATGTGAGGTTATAGGGTGGCTCTGGAGAAGCCTCGGATGGAATTATAATACGATCAGGTAAAATTAAGAGCCACCAAAGTTGCACAAGGAGTTTACTTAGTCTGTGTTCTTTCCTTGCAAATAAGCTTTCTGGTCAGGTTCCTAGAAACTCACAGACACATCTGGGAATGGGGAAAGGCTTCAAACATTTGCCATTGGCTCCGGAGCACTTGCTTCTCCGCTGTGAGAGGTTTTAATCAGAATCTTGGTGAGGGGCTGCTCTCCCTTCTCATGTCCCTGTGATTTTCTGACATTCTGTTTTGCTTAACATTGCTTGGCAGGAGCTTGGAGAGACGGCTTAATGGTCGAGTGCTTGTGTCTCTTCCAGAAGATCTCTTGCTGGTTTCTAGCACCAGTACCCACATCAGGTGGCTGACACCTCCAGAAGATCTAGCATCCTCTTCTGGCCTCTACACACACACACACACACACACACACACACACACACACACACACACCTTTCCATAAATAAAGACAAACATATGTAAAAAAATGCATAAACCTTACAAAGAGTTTCTTGGATTGGGTCAGGAAAGAAGCATGCTTGGGAATTGGCACTGGATTTGAGTGAGGTCTGATTGCTACACTGTTTCCAATGAGTTTCATTTTTCTGACTCGTTTCTGAGTATCTTTAGGATGTGGCTTCTAATAGCCGGGGGGCTGGGGAGTCTACTTGGAGGGGCTTCCCACAGGCAGGCAGGCTAGAAAGAAGCTTTGGGAACCTCCTAGTCCCGGGTGCTGCCCTTCCACCCAGCACCAGGAGCGCCCACCGCAGATCCTCCAGGCTCCTGTATCCCGCTGATGGAGTGTCGTTGTTCCCAGGGCTTACACATTCGGGCCCCTGCTGAGCTTGTCTACCACAAGCTGCTAGCAAGAGTGGAGGGGATGCTGCTGATTCAGGTTCCCTGTGGGAGCTGTGCACAGACCTGGCCACGTTTTAATTTATGTGTGTTTTATCCCCTGGCTTCTCCCTGCTGGGTGCATTGTAAATCTCTTACCTTCTGTGAATCCTGGAGTGTGGTTGGTGGAGGAAGGAGGAAAGGCTTTGATGGTACATGTCTGGTGGCTTATTTCTGCCAAAAGAGTCCCTGCCTGTGACCATTGACTGGCCCAACAGCCTCTTGTCCTGGCAGGTTTTGCACATTGATGTTAGGGTGTCTGCCTTTGTAATTTGTTAGCATTTAGTTCAAGGTTTTGGGTTTTTACATGTATCCACCATGAATTTAATGTGGTTCTGTTTAACAGTGGCTTAAATCTCATTTTAAAATATGAGGCTAACATAGATTAACATTCATCACAGTCCCAAGAGGTAGCATTTCACAGGAACAGTGGCTAAGGCTGAAGTTCTCTTTCTTGTGGAGGATAGAACATGGTCTAGCCCAGGAACTCTCTGCACCTTGACATCTGCTGACCTAGGCAATTTCTTATCAGCCCCTGGGAATCAACCTCCTGCAGGACTCACCGAAAGGACTCAGACAAAAATCAGGAGCTCTCATGTGTTTTGGAGTGGGGTGGGTTAGCTCTGGGTGACCTGTAACTCCCTATATAGACCAGGCTGGCCATGAACTAACAGAGATCCAGCAGCTTCTGCTATCTGAATGTTGGGATTACAGGTGTGTACTCCCATTTTTAAGTCCTTCTCCTTCTTCCCTGGCCTGCAGCCCTGTGGTGCCCGCTCTTAAGGACTTAGGAACAAAGGATGGTTTTCCTGGGCAGAGCCCCATCCCAGATCCTGTTGTCGTGCTCCTGTTGGACCTCATAGGCTGCATGTGGAAGGGACCTTCCCAGGAGACTTGTGTCACCCTGGACAGACAGACAGCTTCTGACATCATGCCTTTCTCAGCCAGGTGACTGAGGCTTCCTTCTGCACATCTGTGTTGACACGCTGAGTGAGAGAGACCTTGTGAAGGGCTTAGCAGACAGGAAGTTTGTCCTGACTGATGGGCTGCGGCTTCTGGGGCTTGGGTTTTGCCATTTCTCGTCATGCTTGTGAGAGTCGGGAATGATGTCCCACTCTGTTGAGGGCTCAGATTCTGGCTGCTGCCTTTCATTGCAGGTGGCCTTTGTAAAGTCATTCGGGCTGGGGGACTGGGCACTAAGGTCCCTCTAGTTCTTGCCCAGGTGGTTTTCAAGGTGAGCCCTGTCTGGAGTTAGCTTCCAGACCGAAGCCTTACTAAATCATCTCCTCCAATGCTCTCTTTGCTGCTGACCTAAAGCAGGGAGGAAGAGGGAAGGACGAACGTTAATGAGTAACTGCAGCTCTGATTTCTGATGGAGGAAAGGGATTGTTTAGAGAGATGGCTGACCATCTGGAGGTGGCCTGTTCCGCAGCCTCCCTTCTGGCTTGTCGAGTTGCTTCTCTTCCCTTCTCAAGGACTTTATATTTGGGCTCCCCTTCACTTAACTCTGTCCTGCTAGGTTCTTCCCTTTTCTTTTAAAATCTGCTCTGGGAATGAGCCCCAGGGTCTCACGTGTGCCAGGAAAGCTCTCCACTGGCTCACACCCCAGCTTAATCCCTTTATCCCATCCCCCCTCCCCATGCTCACTAACCTACCCACTCCTGCTTCCCTGACCTGGTATTCCCCTACCCTGGGGCAATGAGCCTTCATGGGTCCAAGGGCCTCTCCTCTCATGGATGTCCAACCAGGCCATCCTCTGTTACCCATGTGGCTGGAGCCATGGGTCCCTCCATGTGTACTCTTCGGTTGGTGGTTTAGTCCCTGGGAGCTCTGGGGTTACTGGTTGGTTCATATTGTTGTTTCTCCTATGGGACTGCAAACACCTTCAGTTCTTTGGGTCCTTTCTCTAGCTCCTCCATTGGGGACCCTGTGCTCAGTTCAATGGCTGGCTGAGAATGTCCCCCTCTGTGTTTGTCATGCACTGGCAGAGAGTCTCAGGAGACAGCTATATCAGGCTCTTGTCAGCAAGCACTTGTTGGCAACCACAATAGTGTCTGGGTTTGGTGTATGAGCTGGTTACTGGCCCCAATATGCTTGCATTACCCTAACTCACCCAAACTGTTATTGCAACAACACTGAAGGTAAGAGGAGGCCCTTTGTCCACAGTCCGGCTATGCTGGCAGGCCTCGAGGTAGCCCCAAGATGGCCTACAAATTTGGCCAGAGTTTATGAAAATATAAAAGAGAGAAAATAAAAGCCCTACAGCTTTTTCAGACAGGGTCATGGAGATATTTTTGACAATACACGCCCATGGACCCTGAATCACCAGAAGCAAAGGCAGCAGTGACTTGAGCTTTTGTCAGTCAGGGAACACCAGCTATGAAGACAAAGCTCCAGAGGGTGGAGTAGTTAGGAAAGAGTTGTCTAAGAGATTTAAGGACAGTGGCAAAGAGAGTATTTAATGGAGGACAGACTGCAGAGGAGACGCAGATGGAAGGACAGAGCAACAGACTGGAGACCTGGGAAAGACCCTGTTGTCAGCCAAGGCCAAATCAGAAGACCATAAGTGATGCCTAAAAAGGAGATAAGGGGGCCCTGAGAATCAAAAGTGCCCCCACCACAAGACCAGGGTTACCCTAAAAGTAAAATGGAAACCCACCAGCTTTTGGCGGTAATTCTTTGTGGGAAGAAGGGACTTCTGTTAGGGCTGGACTTCCAGTGGGAGTGACTTCTGGTTAAATTTGAGGCCCTTCTTGTTTAGGGCCAAGGAATTTCCTGCTCTGGAGGGACTTCCTTTTAATGTTGTGAGACGTCTGATTCTGATCCCATTAGTTAGTTAGTTTTGCTGAAACATAAAGATAAACCTCTTCATCCATTTATAAATGGCTTCCCAGTTGCAACAGAAACAAATGAAAATGTAGGACCTTTTAGATCAATCCATCAGTCAATCAACCAATAGTCATTCATGAACTGACCTTTCACAACCAATCAGTCATTGATGTAGTCATTTTTTTGGTCCAGAAAAGAATCATTGATCAATCATCATCCATGAAAAGAGTCATTGAATAATGGTCAGTTGTTTAATTATATTGATTGTTGATTCTATTGATTCATCATATGTTGAATATTTATCATTGATTAATTATCAATCAATTGGTTACTATTTATTGATCATTGATTAATTGACTGATTGGCAGCTCACAACTGGCTATTCTTCGACTGGCAGTCTCTTATGGCTCACCAATCAAGTGACTGATCAGTTAGTGGACAATGAAGCACATGGGGGACAATTGATTGGTCACTGACTGAATACTGATCAATAAAAAACTGCTTCCCGATTGATTTGTGTTCATTTCCAATTATTGATCGATTACAGATGAACAATGGACGTCCTGGTTAATGATGATGGCAGAATGATTCATTGCCAGCCTCTCTCCTTGAATGTCCCCAGGATAACTTCTCAGCTGCCCTGCTGCTGGAGCCTCACCTCACTGGATGGGCCGCTGTATGACTGCTCAGATTGATGCAGGGGTAACAGGGTTCACCCTGGAACCTCCTCATTCAGGATGGACAAAGGAGTGCTGGGGTAGTGGTGGTGTCAAATACCGAGATCACATGGGGAAGAACCACACCTGGCAGGAATGTCAGCCCAGAAAGCTGAACTGGCAGCTCTGAAAAAGACATTAGAGCTAAGAAAGGACATTAAAGTCATGAAAGCCTCTTCCTGTAGTGTATGGCCACTTCCTGTTATGTTACAGTCACTTTCTGTCAAGACCCGGCCACTTCCTGCGGGACTGAAGGCCACTTTCAGCCATAGTATGGGCACTTCCTATTAAATTTGAGTCACTTCCTGTGATGTACACTCACTTCTGGTTAGGGCCAGTCCCTTCCTGTGACATTACATTCACTTCCGGGTGTGGCACAGCCACTTCTTGTTCTTTAAATGCTTACTTCCCATTCTGATGTGTCTGCTTCCTGTGGGTTCATAGACTTAGGCATGCCCTCCTCATTGTGGTAAGGTTTTCTTTTCCCCAGGGTCAAGACACAGATGGCTGGTGTGCCATTGCTACCTCTCATATCCACGGGGGCCATTTATAAGGAGAGGAGCCTTCTGATGAGCAAGGACTAAACTCCATCCCAGAAAGCAACAAGAGAGCCCAGTGGGTGGCCCCTAGAAATTGGGATCCTCATGTCCTTGATTGCACCAGACCCAGGAGACACCACACTTTATGATCAGACAAAAGATGTCATCTGAGTCAAAAACCCATTGATGTCTCAGTGTTATAAGTGATGACAGAGAACATCTAACTGACTACAAACTAATTTTGTTAAAGAAAATGGTTCTACACAGAAATAGAGGAAGAAATTAGAGACTTTCTAGAGTTCAATGGAAATGAATATGGAACATGTACAATCATATGGAACACAAAGAAAAAGAAAGTGGAGCTAAGAAGAAAGTTCACAGCACAAATAAATCAATGAAACATGGAGTTGTCTTTTGAACTTTTTATTAGACATGATTCGTGAACCTTTATTAAAATATAAAGAATATCCAAATTAATGAAACCTAAAATGAAATGAGGACAAAATAACATGCATTGAAGAAATCTAGAGAGTTGTAGAAGACACAGTTTTTAAAAGGGTGAACTCCATCAAATTGGAAATTATAAAAGAGAAGGATAATTTCCTCAATAGATTCCACTTACCAAAAGTAAAGAAAACTAAGAAAACCAACTTAAACAGACATAGACACCTAGGAAAACTGAATTCATTACAAATATCCCACCATTATGAGCCCATGTCCATGAGTTTTAGGGTAGAATCCTACCAGACATTCAGAGAGGCTTTAACAAGAATTCAGTGTATTCAACAATATAGAAACAAAAGAAATATTAGCCAATTTATTTTCTGAACCCATGATTACTCATATATCCAGTCAGGAAAGACTAAGCAATAAAAGAGAATTACAGACCTATTATACCTAAAACCACAGATGCAAACATACTTAAT
This sequence comes from Apodemus sylvaticus, assembly GCF_947179515.1. Taxonomy (NCBI): domain Eukaryota; kingdom Metazoa; phylum Chordata; class Mammalia; order Rodentia; family Muridae; genus Apodemus; species Apodemus sylvaticus. The sequence goes on along the minus strand of NC_067493.1, from coordinate 4,158,511 downwards.
ATGCAAAACATATAAAATAAAATATAAAGCACATCAAAAGATAATTATATTCCTATATAAAATCATTATGTTAAAAGTCTTTGTGTGATTAAAGATACAAGGGGCATGCCTAAACATAAAAATGTCACCAAGCCTATAGCCAACAGTAAATTAACTGGAGAGAAATTCAAATTAATTCCATTAATTCCCAAACTAGAGAAGGTGGTTCATTCTCTCTATATCTATCTATTCAATATATTATGTAAAAGTTTAGCTAGAGCAATAAAACCAAAGGAGAGGAAGGTAATATAAATTACAAAGGCAGGACTAATATCCTTCTTTGCAGATGATATGATAGTTTGTATAAGTGGACAAAAATTTCACAAAGGCAGTTCCTAGAGTTGATGAACACTGTCAGCAAAGTTGTTGGATACATGATTAACTAAAATTGAAAATAAAAATTAGTGGCCTTTGTATGTAAAAATGAGTTTGCAAGAGCCAATTAAATAGAGAGATATTATAAAATTTGAATTGATTGTTGACACTTGTCACATTTGTTTCTACATAATAAATTACCCAGAGCAACTAAATAAAGGTGTGTTGGCTAAGAACTTACCAGAAACATTTTAATCACAAATTACTTTGGTATTCTTGATGGTTCTAAAAAACTACTATGATATACAAATGCTTTAAAAGATTAATTACATGCTAAAGAGTTTACTCTTGTATAGAGATACTAGAATGAACAAAACTTTAACACATTGACTATGTTTATGAGCTTTCTCTGCATTATGACATTTTCTTATGGTTTCTGAGACTACTGCTGCATGCAAAGGCTTTGTTTACCAATTGGCATATTCATAGCATTCTGTCCAGGATGTATTTTTATGCATTCATAGATAAACGTTGTGAAAATATTGTATCACATGATTATAAGATTTTTCTTCAGTATATGTTCTATTATATATTCAACGATGTTTATGATACACAAATGTTGGGAACAAGCAAAAAAAAAAGAACTTGTTCTAAAGACTGCCTTTTTGTTGCTAATGTACATTTAATCATATGTTGAAACTAAGTTCAAGTCCCAGGTCATAGGGGAACAGCATCTTAAAAATATCTGGCAAGCTTTCATGATTTGTTCTATTGCCTGAATCATAAAGACTGTTCCTAATCCTAATTTCTGTTATTCTTGTTTTAATCCTCAAAATGAAATGCCTGTTCCTAACTACAAAAGAGCCATTGGTTGTGATAAGGTAAACCATAAAACCCACAATATGTATAATTTCACATAGAGTAACAACAGAAGAAAATCCTGATTGGTGAGAAATATTGCTCTAACTTAGCATGGATGTTTGTGATTTTCAGGTGTGAAATCTATATCAGATTCTGGCTCACAGTGGGATTGGAATGGAATGGAGTGATTCAGACAAGCTTCTTAATATATTATTCTAGGATGCATTAATCAGAAATGATTTGACTACAAAAGATTCTTATCATTTGCATGGTCCTGTTGTTAGAACTGTGTTGTAACTCAGTGAATCTCATAACATAAAGGCTTTACCACATTGCTAATATTCATAGAATTTCTCTCCAGTATGAATAGTTATGTAATGGTGAAGACTATAGAGGTATGCAAAGGCTTCATTATACTAAACACGTTCATGAAGCTTCTCTCTAAAACATATTCTTCAATGAAAATGAAGACTACAGACCTGTGCAAAGTCTTGACCAAATTAACAGAACTCATTGTGTTTCTGTCTTATCATTTTCATTGCTAAGAAAAGTCACAATTATCAAGGCTACTCCTATAAAAGCAACCATTTAATTGGGGATGGCTTAAAATATCAGAGGTTTATTTCATTTTCATCATAGCAGGAAGAATGGCAGGAATGCAAACACTTACGATGCTGGAGAAGAAGCTGAGAGTTCTGCATCTTTATCCAGTGGCAGCTCGGAAGAGACTGTCTTCCAGGGACCTTATAGGGGGGTCTCTTCAGCACTGGTAGGAATTTCAAAGACCAACCCCACAGAGATGCACTTCCTCCAACCAGGCCACACCACCTCATAATGCCACTAACTTAGCTTAGCATATTTAAATTACCACATTCCTCTGCCTGGCCCCCATATGATTGATCAAACACATGAGTGTATAGAGTTCATACTTAAACATGCAGAATACATGAGCTCGAACTCCAAATGTCCCCTTCCTCTATAGCAGTCTCAAAAATGTTAAGAGTCCAAAGTTCAAAACTCTTCTGAGATTAACCCAATCAGGTAATATCAATCACGTATATTTTCCAAAACAAAAACCACATCATCTGTCTTCATATAAACAGTATAAACTTCACCGTTCCTAAAGGTCATTGTAAGGAAATCCTGTACCTTAAAAAGATGAAAAGCCAGCTGAGCAATCTCTAACCTCTGCAAGTCCAGGTCTGATGTCACAGCATTCTTCTGATCTATAACTCCTTTCTGCATTGTTTACTGAAGCACAATTGTTTCACTTTCAGTGGTTTTATTCCCTTAAAGCAGTTTTCCTGAGCTGGTAACACACAATTCTACCATCTCAAAAATGTGGTGTCTGTCTCCAAGGTAATTTCAATATCACAGCTTCTTGTCTCAATGTCTGGGATCCACACATGATCATCTCTGGTCCTCTAAAGAGACTGGGTCGCTTTTCCAGCTCTGCCCTTTCTATCACTCTAAGGTCTGGTTGACACCACTCTCCTGCTCCTGCTGATCTTGATGCTCATCCCATGGTACTTGCATCTTCAAGATGCTGGGTTCTTCTGCTAGAAATATGCTTAACCTATAGCCTTCCTATAATCCCTCAATGATCCCAAGACTCAGCTGCTCTGCATGACAACTTGATGCATTAAAAACCAGTACCTCTTGGGTGATTCTTATACATGAACAAGTCCAGCTGCACCACTACGTCCAACCTTAACTATCTCTGGAACATAACCTTTTTTTTTTCACCCAGAAAACACTACCCACTTTCTATTTTTCAAAAACTTCATTGCCTACGCTTGGTGGTCCTGGAACTTGCTCAGTAGAATAACCTTGAACTCAGAGATCTCCAGGGCTCTGTCTCCTGAATTCTGGGATAAGAACCATGCAATACCATGCCTGGACCTAAGCTTTTCTTTTCAGATATTAAAATGAAAACCCAGAATAGCAATCAAGTTCCCTTTTCAGTTTGACACATACATGTATCGTCATATCTCCACATGAAAACAATAACCAGGTTATAATAATTCCTAACATGATATAGTTCACATTCATACAACTACAAATCCTTATGTTTAGCTGGATGGAATCTTGCCCTAATGGAACCATTCCTTTAACACCATTGAATATCCTTGATCATAGGATTTGTCTTCCTTCAATGTCCTGATGATGGCTTGCATTTTGAAACTTATGTTTTATATTTTCCATTTCTTAGTTTTCTATACTTGTTAAAAACTGTAAGGCCAAATTCTATGTGGTGATTTTCATGACTTACATTGTCAAAGCAATGTCTTTTACATAACCTCGAGGAAACTCTTTAGACAAGGATAAAAGGCTGCAATCTTCTTTGCCAAGTCATCCAAAAGAACCATCTCCAGAGTGGAAATAATCCCAAGCACCAATGTCTATTGCATTCCTTATATGATAGCCCCCTAACTCACACTTAATTCATGATTATATTCAGTAGATTTATTTCCAGCACAGAGAATTTGCAGATTTCTCTATTATGAATATACATTACCACATTGATTACATCAATAAGGTTTCTGTCTGGTATGTGTTCTTTGATCATAGTGGAGATGAATGGGTTATTCCACATTGATTATATTAGTAAGGTTTCTCTTGAGTATGTGTTGTCTTATGTATTTGGCGATTACTGTGACGTGAAAAGGCTTTACCACATTGGTTACATTCATAAGGTTTCCTACCAGAATGTGTTCTTTTATGAATTTGGAGATGGCTGGCTCTTGCAAAGCCTTTACCACATTGATTACATTCATAAGGTTTCTCTCCAGTATGTGTTCTTTTATGATATTGGAGATGACTGCGCTGTGCAAAGCCTTTACCACATTGGTTACATTCATAAGGTTTCTCTCCAGTATGTGTCAGTTTATGTCTTTTGAGAACACTGTTACCTGAAAAAGCTTTTCCACATTGATTACATGCATATGGTTTCTCTCCAGTATGTGTTCTTTTATGATACTGGAAAGTACTGTGATGTGCAAAGGCTTTACCACATTGATTACACTCATAGGGTTTCTCTCCAGTATGTGTTCTTTTATGATACTGGAGATGACTGGGTCTTGCAAAGGCTTTACCACATTGATTACATTCATAAAGTTTCTCTCCATTATGTGTCAGTTTATGTCTTTGAAGATGACTGTGTTGTGAAAAGGCTTTACCACATTGATTACATTCATAAGGTTTCTCTCCGGTATGTGTTCTTTTATGATACTGGAGATGACTGGGTCTTGCAAAGGCTTTACCACATTGATTACATTTATAAGGTTTCTCTCCAGTATGTGTTCTTTTATGATATTGGAGATGACTGGATCTTGTAAAGGCTTTACCACATTGATTACATTCATAAGGTTTCTCTCCAGTATGTGTTCTTTTATGATATTGGAGATGACTGGGTCTTGTAAAGGCTTTACAACATTGATTACATTCATAAGGTTTCTTTCCAGTATGTATCAGTTTATGTCTTTTGAGAACACTGTGACCTGCAAAGGCTTTTCCGCATTGATTACATTCATATGGTTTCTCTCCAGTATGTGTACTTTTATGATATTGGAGATGACTGGGTGTTACAAAGGCTTTACTACATTGATTAAATTCGTAAGGTTTCTCTCCAGTATGTATCCTTTTAGGATATTGGAGTTTACTGGGTCTTGCAAAGGCTTTACCACATTGATTACACTCATAGGTTTTCTCTCCACTCTGACTTCTTACATGCCTGCAACGGTAATTAGCAAATGTATAATCTTTACCACACTCATTACGCTGATCAACCATGTAATCAATATGAAATATGTTTACAATTTGGACTAATGTTAAAGAAGCATCAGATCTTAAGGTTTTATCAGTTTGCATGTTCATGGTGTTCACCCTCATCAAGAGTTTTCAAGACACCTGTGATGGTTATTACATGGCTCATATTTATAAAGTGATTTTTATATGATGTACTGCAGCTTTCTGCAGAAATTTTGAACAACTCGGATCTTTATAACATGGACTGCATTCATAATTTTAACTGTAGCGTGAATTACATCACATTTACTGTGAACCAGGACACACAGAATTATTCCCAAATTCCCCGTACCCATAATGCTTTTCTACCCTTTGAGTTTGGGGATGTTCCCCATAAAACTACAAAACCAATTAATCGCAAGTGTCTATCATATTCCTAATGTTTATCAAAGACAAAATACTACCTATCTTCTCATTGTTTAAGAACAAAAATTTTATGTTGCTTCTTTCAATAACCCTGTGCTCACAGGGTTTTTATCCATTGGACACATGATATACCTAATTAAAAAAAAAATAGAAAAACAAATGAAACATTTCCACATTGCATTTAGACTGAATTTTTGTTCCTCATACCACGTGCATTATAGATTAATGTTTTTCAACAACAACATTCTTGATTCTCCTAAAATGCCCTCTCACAAAGCTTAACCATATTACTACAAGAATATGAGTATCACCAATTTTACTATGGACAATTTGCTTACTAGAAAGTTTAGGATATCAATTTATCATTATTCAATGTGCAATATCTAAGTACTATGAGACTATACAGATTGTCAGGTGCACAGCACGGCCCTAACGTAGCTACTTATTGAATAGATACACAAATGAGATATCAGATCTTGAGTTACATGGTTTTGTAAGAATATTATAATCATAGCTACGCTTAAAAGACTGTTATTTCACACTCTTGCTTTTCGTTGGAGATTCCAACAGATATGAAAAATTCCACAGAGGCAAATTTGTATCAGCTTCCACATAAAAATTACCTTTCTTGTCTTCTACTACTTGGAAAATGTTCTTCAAGATGATTGTCTTCCCAATTATAGCCTAAAATACAGGACGAGAAATGAATGATATACTATTAGAAATTAGGAAAAATTTAAGGTACTATGAATTTTCAATGCTCCATGAAAGTTAGAGTAAAAATTTAGTAAAATTGAATTATTCAGCTCAGTCTTCATTAGTCCCAATTAAAATAATAGAAAACCATCAATAAACAATAAACATTTGTTTCCTTTAGAAAAACTGAGTCTTACCTATAGCTTTGAGGTTCAGGTAGGTTTCTAACATCACATCTTTGTAGAGATTCTTCTGGGAAGGATCCAGCAAATTCCATTCTTCCTCAGTGAATTTCACATGCACATCATCAAAAGTCACTGCATCCTAAATATCCCATACATGTGTACAACACAAAGCATGATACTAACATCAATATAAAGGAATACACGCTTTTTCAAAAACATATTCATATATATTGGCACTTGCTCCACTTATATTCTGACTCAGAATTTACAATCACTGTGTCATTTTAGAAGGAGCATTAATTATAAGATTTACCTGTGTTGCTTTTGAACACTTTGTATAGGATACAGCCTTGCCAGAGAAATGCCAATTAAGAAGGAGATGCAGGAGAAACAGATCCACAACATTGAGCACACATCTGAAAAATTGTATGAACATTTACTAACTACAAGAGTGATGGGCAAGCTGGATGTATTTGCCCATGACTTCAATCACAGACATACAAACAGTTGTATGTCAGTGAGGTGGATGGCACCATGTCGTATGTATCATGTTCTAGGAGATCAAAAGTTATATATTAAGACCCTCAATCCCTACAAAAATCCACCAAGGAAATAAAAATGATAGAGAACTCAGAGTTCTATACTAAAACTTCCCATAACGAATTATACATTCACTTGAGATCCGTATCCATCTTGTAGAAGCATGAAGTGCAACAGTTTAAACTATAAAATTAATAAAATTTTGCTAAAAGGGAATGCATGCTTAAACAGTTACAAAAGAACAGACGAAAATACAGTAATATAAATGTTGATCATAAATAAGCAATGTAGGGCAGGATAGAGAGCTCAGCAGTGGAAAGCTCTAACCGGTCTTCCACATTGTATTTGTCAGTTTCTCACATAAGCGTGGGGACCAACATCTATTCATTACTTCAAGATCAAGAGTTCTGAGGCCATCTTATGACAACAGTAAAGAAGAGACATATGAAATTCATATTCATACACATAGGAAAATACTATTTATTCAAACATTTCAAAAGAATCACAAGTGTGAGGAAGTACATCATACACCTGGGAACCAAGGACTCTGAAGGCTCAGGTAGTATTGATGTAATGAACATATATCAAGTTGAGAAATAGAATATAACCTATCTATTTGGCCAAATTTCAAAGTGAAACATGAGGATTAAAAGTTGCATAAAAGCATATCCTTATTGTGTACAACCATGTCAGCTGGCTTATTTGGTTCCCATTTCGGCTATCAGACAGGAAGGAATTCACAGAGAAATTTTGTCTTGAAAAACATAAACAAAGGAATAAAATTTAAAAAAATAGTAAACCGCCAGGCTTGAAAATAGCATAGCATTAAATGCAGATGGGGCTAAAGCATCTTATGTGATTTAGGGACAGAGTCCAAATATTGACTGTATGGGGTATGAGAAGATACCTGAAGGATCAGTTTCAACTACAGCACAGTAGACACACAGAACAAAATTTGTCCCATTTAAAAGAAAAGCAGGGGCACACCTAGAGCACATAGTGAGGGAATGCCCAATGAAAACTTGCCCAGCTGGAGACACACCTTATGGACAATCTCCAATCCTTAACATTATTATGGATACAATGTTATGCTCAAAGACAGGAGAATTTCATAAATGTCCAATGAGAGGCTTCACCCAGCAGCTGACTGAAATAGATGCAGAGAACCACAGTGAAACATGGGCTGGACCTTGGAGATGCTTAAGGAAGAGTTTGGGAAGGATTGAAGGCCCTTAAGATGGTAGGAACTCCACATGTAGCAGAGGAACACTAACAAAGTCAAGGAACCTTTAAGGTTGGCGAGACAGACAGAGTGAGCCATCAATCAAATAGCAGACATAGGCTGGACTAAGGCCCCTGGCACATAAGTAGCAGAAGTTCAGGTTAATCTTCATGAGGGTCCTCCAACAACTGGAACAGGGTCTGTCCCTAAAGCTGCTGCCTCTCCTTTAACTATATTCCAATATCTGGCCTCAGTGGGAGAGGATGCACTAAACCCAGAAGAAACTTGAAGGCATATGGTGTGGGGATACCGAGGGGACCCAATCAATTCCATTCTGACCCTGGATGCTATAGGCTCAGGTTTATCCTGTCATGAAAATGCATTCAGTCTGCAGTGACCCTAATAGTCTGCAGGAGCTCCTACATGGTTCAAATGTCTATAGTGTCTTCTGATACTCAAGTCAATATCTCGAAAGTCAAATATTTTAAAATCAGAAAGCAAGTCCTATCTTTCCAATACACAATGGTACCGAATACTCCTTCCTATTCCAGTAGACAGGAATGTACACTCCTTTTTCAACTATATGCCATGCCTGCCAGGAGACAAACTAGGCTTTCCATAAAATTTATCACACCATTTATCCCACATGCAATTTACACAGCTGTCCTTAACACTGTACAAACACCAGCAACAGCTTTCCCTCTCCCCTGACTATGTCTCCTGGTGGATTGCTAAGATCATATCTTCCTGCCTGCCATTTCTTCAAGCTTTCAACATTAGCAATCATTCCCTTTTGAACATACCCACCAAACAGGTCAGTAAAAGGGCTGACACTTAGCCAATATCCAGTAAAAAATACAGACAACAAAAAAGGAACTCAGGAATAAAATTACCACTTAAACAAGACAAACCCAGAGATCAGTATCTAGACCGATTATCACCACAAACCCAAGCACTTATACATCAGCATTGGAACATAATGAAGATAAGCCAGGGAAATATGTCACCAAGTAATCCAGTTTGTCCTGTCACAGCTGATGCTCAAAAAATAAAGCATGCAAGAGATCTGGTACAAAAGACTTTGTTTTGTGGAAAAGACAGGAGTGAGAATCTGAGGAAGGGACAGAGGTACACAAGAGGACCTGAAGACTGGAAAACATATAGGGAGCAGAGGGAGTGTGATGAGAGTAGAGAAAGACTATAGAGGGGGCATGTGTAGAGAACAGAAACAGGGAACAAATATAGAGAGCAGCTGAATCTAGTGCCCCATGTATATAAGGCACACCTGACAACAGCAGCAGCTGATGGAGGCAGGTAATGACTTAAGCAGGTGCTAAGTCCCTGAGAGCAGGCCATTGAAATTGCCTGCACATTGACCACTATAGAGGCAAGGTTCACACACCGAACAGGAAAGGAGATAAACAGAATAAATGGACTTATTGTTGAAAAAATATTTGGAGTCTAAAAGTTTCCTGTGACTAAATAACCAGAAACACTGCAGCATATCAAAAGCAAGTACTAGGATTGACTGTAATAGTAGACGAATATCAGCTCAAAGGACAAGGATGTAGTTTTAATGAAATCCTAAATGAATAATTTCTAAATTAAAACATTGATCCCTATTAAGGTACAAGATGCATCCAAAATACCAAATAGATTGGAACAAAAAATAAATAAATAAAGTCCCCCTGCCACACTCTATTCAAAACACTATACATGTAAAGAAATAGGAATAGTGCAAAAAACATAAAAGAAAAGAAAACAAAACAAAACAAAATAAACACCAGTCACATGTTAAAATTGACCTATTAGATTTATATCAGCCCTCTCAGTGTGCAGTGCAAAACACAAAATGTTTTGGAAACATGCTGCAGAATAAAAATGCAGCCATGATATTTCTAAAAGCAAACCAATGGTCCAAATGATTTGGGAAGATTCAGCCATGATAGGGAAGATATTCAGAGGTCACCGCCTAATTTACCAAGTAAGAAACACCACTAGAAACCTCACACGTAATCACATATAGCTGATGTTTCCCATCCAACCCCTGATAGGACACCAGCACACACTGCTCAGCCACCTGTTTCTTCCCACTGTGGGCAGATATCCTGTGCTTACCATGTCTCGATTTCAGAGCTTCCCTGATGTCCCTTCACAGCACAGCCTGGAACAGCAGATTTCAGATCAGGAAACAGTGTGCTATTCTGGCCTGCACAGCCACAGTGAACTTGCAGCAAAGTTCCCGGAAGATCCTATCTCTTTCTTTGAATGGCTTCAGGTGTGCCTGGAGGCCTGGATTGGCCAGTAAGCCTTACCACTCGTCAAGGTTAAAGGGAACTTCTAGTCCAGGGCGAAACCTTTTCCAGATCTTAGGAGTAGTTTTCATTCTCATAGCATTTGTGCCTGCCTTGCAAGAGGGCTTTCACACCACCCAGGCCTAGGGGAAATCCCACTCTTCCAGTTCAGGCTACTCAGCTACTGGCTCCTCCCCTTGTTAGCAATGGCCTTGCACTTAACAGGACCTAAATTCAGACCTTGCTTGAGCTTTCCTCACAGCACTGCCTTCCTCTTCCTGTAATCAAGGTAAATAGCTTGCATAGCCCATTCCTCAGGTGCAGTGGAGGCATCAATCTGACCCACAAGGGGAAGTGTGCCCAGGTTATTAACTTTAAAGAGTGACTTTAGGAAACAAGAGTTTCCTTTTCTGGCTTCATGCTGGGCTCAGGGAAATTGCAGCTCCTTTTCACCAGAAGATAATTCCTTGATTTTGAAGTTTCCCTTGGCAGACAGCTATTATTGGAAGAGGACAACTGTGTGTGAAACATTATAATAAATCTTCTTTCTATATACACATAAAAATTCACTCTCTCTATGACATATGTTGATATAGAGAACCTGTGCTAACACAACTGTCGGCTTTTCTCCACCTTACCACTGCGGAAGATGTGTTGACTAACAAGTGTGCTCCACAATAGTGCTCCACAGTGTGTGTCATCTGTTTCCTTCTTTTCTCCCGGGGTTGTTTCTTATCTATCATATGGTGGAAGGGAATTTTATGAGGCTACAAAGCAAAACAATTCTTTCCTAAAATCCCTCCTTAATGTTAAAAGCCTGGGAACCCTTCCACTGATGGGCCAGCCTTATATCGCCCATGCAAGTCAATAACAGGTTATCCACCTTGATTTTAGGAGAAGAAGAACGGGAAGTGCTGTGAGGAATTCTAACGCAAGCTATGAAGTCAGGTCATGATGAGTGCAGGATCACTGCCAACAAAGGGGAGGAGAAAGCAGCTGAACAGCCTCAGTTGCAATGGTGTGTCCTCCTCCAGTGCTGGGTGGGAGTGAAGATGGATGAGGTTCTTGGAGGACAGGAACAAATGCTATGGGAGTGCAAACCTGGCCTGAGATATGTAAAAGGTCCAGCCCAGGACTGGAAGCACACTCTAACCTTGAGGAGGGGTAAGACTCACTGGCCAATCAAGGACACCAGGTGGACCTGCCAGTCAGACTAAGAGGAGGGTTCTTTCTGGTGCCTTGTTGAAGTTTGTTTTGGCTTAACAGGCTTGAAGGGTTCTCTGTGACCTGCTTTGACTGCTGCTCTTGGGTGTTGTGTGGTGACCTCAGTAAGTTCTGGTTTTGAGACATGTTGAGCACAGGGTCTCTGCCTATAATGAGGAGAACGTGGATATGCAGTGGAGATGGTGGTGGTAGGTCCTCCCTGGGGCTGGATGGGAAGCATCAGTCAGATGTTGCCAGATGTGGCTAGATGTGGCCACTTCTGAGTTCCTTTGTAGTGCCCCTCACTACCTATATCAGACTGTGAACTCTGAAAAACTAACTTCATCAGCAAGGCTGAATCTGCTCAAAACATGCGAGCCAAGGACTTGCTTCAAGTAATAATACAGGTAGGATGCTTAACGTGGAGAGCTCTATTCCCTCTTAAATCTACAAGCTCTGCTCTTAGCATTTACTACTTATGTATAAGATCCATTTGCAGTTTATTTTTTTGGAGCTTTTGAAAAGCATCTCATGTTCTGGGTGGAACTCCAATATTAAATTGAGATACAGAAGAGTAGAACGGATGATATAAAGGATTCACCAAGCTTAGGAAAGAGTGACAGTAAGTAGCACTTAGCTGATTGAGGACGACCTTAAAATCACCCTACTGATAGTATATTAAGCAGGCTGGTGAGAGACTAGGATGCTGGGGGGTTACGTGTTTGTTCACCAGGTTTTTCTAGAAATCAATCTCCAAACCATAACAAAGGAGACAACTGTAATGTACAACCAGCGATAGTGAACATGCTGATAGCAAGTTAATAATAATAATAATAATAATAATAATAATAATAATAAAATTATAGTAATAATAATAATAAAATAAACGTCTATGACAAGCTGCTCACAGTCATTACAGAATCACAACCAACATTAAGACATGATGCCCCCATTTTCTACTTGAGGAAAGCATAGTTCTGCCACATGGGGCAGACTACACTGGGTGACAGCCATGTGAGATGGAAAAACACCTTTGTACTTGCAGACAGGAGCTGAGCACAGCTGTCCTCTGAGAGGCAACACCAGTGACTGACTGAGACAGAGGCAGATAGTCACAGCCAACCATGGGACCCAGGTCATGGATCCCTATGGAGAGTTAGGGGAAGGATGGAAGGATAGGTAGGGGAGGCCAATCCCTTAAGAAGACCAACAGTATCAAGTACCCCAGACCCCTGGGAGCTCGCATATTCTAAGCCATCAGCAAATGAGTAAGGGCTGTTCCATGGCCTCAGGAACATAAGTAACAGAGGACTGCATTGTCAGTACTCAGTGGGAGACTATACAGCTAATTCTGTAGAAATGTGATGCCCCAGAGAAGGAGAAGGGGCGAGGTGAGGAGGTGGTCTGTGGGTGGATGAGAGGTGTAGAGGTGAGTGTGGTGAATCACCCTCTCAAAGCAAATGGGAGGAGGAATGGTTTAAAGAGCCCTGGGAGTGGAGACCAGAGAGTGGGACAACAATTGGAATGTTAATAAGTAAACTAATTAAAAAGTAATTAAGAGAGAGATAGAGAAAGAGAGAGAGAGAGAGAGAGAGAGAGAGAGAGAGAGAGAGAGAGAGAGAGAGACAGATAGAGATTATTGATTGGAGGGCTAGCCTTATCCAGCATGTCTTTCCATAAGGTCCTCATGTATGTAGACTGAGATATCTCTTCTCAGACCCAGACACACACTTGGCAGAGACAATAACAGCCTGGGGCCTGAGCCTTGGGGTCTTTTCCTGAGGCCACAATGTACTGAGAATAAAATAGAGCTCCTTGTCTAAAGCCAGGAATATGCTAGGAGAGCTGGTAATGGTCTGGGGTCAGGGCCTTCAGGACATTTTATATCCTCAGAGCCCAACTCTGTCCACCATATGGGGCTGCAGTTGTCAGTCCAAAGGCCACTTTAGGCTTGGTCAGTAATGTTCTTGAGATAAGGTCATTTCTCCTAGTGCAGAATCTTATGATAGCTTCTGCTGGCTTCCTGTTTATTTCCGTTTTCCCTCTATAAGTAATTCACAAGATGGTTTACATAAGAGCTTTACTTAGCATAAGATATAGCTTCTGCAAGATCTCCTCATCACAATATTTATACATAATTTTATCATTTTAAAGATTTATTTTAAAAGACTTATATATTTTTATATTCATATTTTTATCAAAAATATATTTTATATTTTATAAATGCATATTTATGTTTTATAATCATATTTTTATAATTTTATTTTTGTTTAAAATATAAAATAAATATGTAAATATAAATATATCATACAGAAATACATACACAAATATATGAATAAATATGTAAATATATGCTTTTCTTAAGAGCTTCATTTAGTATAAGGCATGGCTGCTGTAAGACCTCCAGCCCACAACTTTGATTCTTACATTTTTTTTCTTTTTAAGGATATATATATATATATATATATATATATGTGTGTGTGTGTGTGTGTGTGTGTGTGTGTGTGTGTGTGTGTGCAGTACTTATTTCCTACATACACTTTCTGAAAAATGAGGTTTGGAAAGCAGTATATACATATATATACATATATATACAAACATATATATAAACATATATATACAAACGTATATATACATGTATATATCTATATTATCTATCTATCTATCTATCTATATATATATATATATATATGTGTGTGTGTGTGTGTGTGTGTACCATAAATTGGGACAGTCTCCTTTCCATATTTAAATTATGCCTATTTCATTGATATATTTTATTAGCATACAGAATAAAATCTGACAGGAGACGTTGCGAATCTCCGCAGATATCCACTATATATCATTAAGGCTGCCTCACGTGGTGACACTTTAGGTAAAACTGCACAAGTATTCAGTGTGTGCATCGGACGCATGGGGATGCATCACCCACGTTCACTCAATGCCATCACGACACACAACCATTTATGGGTGTGCACAGCTCAAGGCTTTCTCACAAAATGATAGAACCACCATGATTCTGGACCTCACTGACAGGGGTGGTGGGCGGGGTCAGCGTGTCTTGGCGAGATTGTGGGCGTCACTGGCACGGGAGGTGGGCGGAGCTCAGTGAGAATGACTGTTACTGTGGGCGTCACTGACATGGGAGGTGGGCGGAGTTCCGTGAGACTGACTGTTACTGTGGGCATCACTGACACGGGAGGTGGGCGGAGCTCAGTGAAACTGACTGTTACTGTGGGTGACACTGACACGGGAGGTGGGCGGAGCTCAGTGAGACTGACTGTTACTGTGGGCGTCACTGACACGTGAGGTGGGCGGAGCTCAGTGAGACTGATTGTTACTGTGGGCGTCACTGACACGGTAGGTGGGCGGAGCTCAGTGAGACTGACTGTTACTGTGGGTGTCACTGACACGGGAGGTGGGTGGGGCTTCATGGTTTATAAGCCTTACCACTGTTGGTCTTTCTTAAAGTTTAACCCCTCAGTAGGCTAAGTCATGTACCAGACTAGAGAGTGGTCACAAAGCTCTCAGTGTGAAGACGACAATTAAGTATCATTTCTTACAGTTTGCTCTCTGAACCTCATTTTTCAGGAAGTGTGTGTAGGAAATAAGTACTGCACAGAAATACTGACCAGCATGTTTTTCCTTGAATATTCAACATTTTCTTTAATTCACACCACCTGAAATTTTCAACAGAGGTGGGAAGTCTCGGGTAATTCATCCTGGATTCATTGAGAGAATGACCATCCTTGGGCACCAGGCTGTTCTGTCAGCATTTAGAAGCACACTCTGGATTCGAATCAAGTCCCATTGCAGCTTGCTGGGCATAATCTGATTTGTTTGTTGAAATGAAAGCACAAAGAAACAAAATCACCCACACAGTTGGAAATGATTTCAGCTTGCACAAGCCAAGAGCCAAGAAGAAGTTGGCTGTGTGGGAAATTCGCAGTTAGCAGAGCCCTGAGCTTCCAAAGATGTGCACTGACCATCAGCATTCCTCTACGGAGGAAGAGCAGCCCCACAGCGACCCCTGCTGTGAAGAAGTAGCAGCACCTGGAGCTCAGAGTCAGAGCTGTGGATCTATGGATCATTGTAGATACTGGCTCCTTGGTCCCTACTCCAGCTGTGGCCTCTACAAGTGTAGACAAGCCAACAAGGGGACTGATTATGGACCTGCCATGCCAGGATTGCAAGACTCTCCAAAAATTCGGTGTGTGTGTGAGAGTAAACCGGGGTCATCCTGTGTTTTCCATGTCTGTCAAGTGTAGTCTTTGACCATGGCCCCAAGGCAACAGGGAAACTACAGCTAGATGAAATGACCAGCTGAGACAGAATACCAGTGGAGCACTTGTCTGTGCCATCTGGAAAATCTTAGAAGAACAGAAAGGAAAGCAGCTGCAAGGAGATTTGTGTTTGCACTGAATTTGATGCACTGTGTGAGAGGGGGACAGTGTGGCAAGTCTTTGCAAACTTTATAGGGCTGAATGGGTCATTTATCTAAGGCAGGCAGTATGAAGTCTGCTTTTTGAAATGTCAGGAGGCTGAGCTGGTTAGAAAACAATCCGAAACCACAGCACCTGCAATGCAACTCCATCCTTGAACCCAGGGGCCTGGCGTTTTGGTCAGCCTTTAGGAGCACACATTCCAGAACCTGAGTTCCTGCAGAATTCCACCTCTGCCTGGCTGGCAGAGTTCAATCCTGTCAGTGAATGTTTAGAGGAACAAAATCACATATGAGGTTTCAAATCACCTTTGGTAAACAACTAGGGCCTACTGACAGCCTAAGGGAATATGGCTTGGGTGACAAGTCATAGCTACTAGAGAAGGGGATCCACATAATGAGCACTGAGGTCCCCATCACCTGGAGCGCCAATGAGGTAGCACCCCTTGTGGTGAAGAAGTCACTGCACTGCAGCTCTGTAGGAGAAATGAGGATCTTCAGATGGAAACTTTAGCATTCTTGCCAAGCCTCATTCCATGGTTCTGGTTCCTGCATTGCCCTCAACAACCACAGTCATCCTGCATGACAGTGGTTCTTTGGAGGGGACCAAGCTAACTCAAATAACATAAAATAATAAAATAACAATCTTACTATGAGTTACATCAGATCGGCTCCTCCCTGTTATTTTGTAGATCACTAACATTTCCTTAGCACTACACTTCTCTTCCCACCTCATTGGAACTCACTTTGTAGACCAGGCTACTAACAGATATCCACCTGCTTGATTCACTCCCATAGTGCTTGGATTAAAGGTCTGAGTTGCCACACCCAGCAGAAGACACTCACCTTTAATCCAGAGATTGAATCTGGAACACACACCTTTAGTTAGGGCCACACCTTCATCTTGAGGCCTATATAAGAACACAGAGGAAGTCAGTTTTCACATTGCCTGCTTGCTCTCCCCTAGATAGCAAGGCTTAGGACTTCCCTGGCATTATTGCTTACTTGTCTGTGATTCCATCTTCTACTGAAGACCAGCTGAGACATCCAGCCTCAGGGACTGAGACCTTCTGGATTCTTGGACTTTGCTTCCCATCCAGCTGTTGTGGAATAAATCAGACGGCATCATGTAAGTCATTCTAATATAATCCCCTTTCAGGAAAGAGAGAGTGAGTGAGAGATCATTCTATGTGATCTTTTACTCTTTAAAACAGGCAGCCCAAGTAGATTTACTGACCCATGAGCACTTCCCCCATTGCCTGTTTCATCAGTCCACTATAATTTTAACTCTAGACAATTGCATCCACAGTGATAGGATCTTAATTTGAGGAGCTTCACTCCTTTCTTGTTTGCTTGTTTGGATATTTTAGCCTAGGTTTTAATCTGTAGCCCTAGCTGTCTTGAAACTAGGTCTGACTACCAGGTTGGCCTTGAGATCACAGATGCAACTGCTTCTACTTCTATCCCCAATCTGCTTCTTTCCCATAGGTGCTGAGACTAAAGTGTTGCATCACCAGGCTGGGCAGAATTTTGCCTCTATCAGGCAATGCAAATACATGCTAGTATTGTGGGTTTAACACCCAATTTTCCACAGTGTAATGCTCAGGAGGGTATAATTAACTAACGGGAGATTTCTCTGTATTTGAAGGTCAAGGACTTGCCCTCAGCGTTCCATGGATAACCTGAAGGTTCTGAGGGAGTACCGTCTAAGTTTTGTCAAAAACACAGTAGATGCCGAAAAGGATGGGCTCCCGAGTGGATGTGATTTGCCAGCCCTGACTACAAGATCTTCCATGTCTGAGCCATGTTGTTTCTCTGGAGAGTCAAGACACTGCTTTGAGGATGGCTGTTTTGCAGATTGGGATCTGTACTCCTTTTAAGGGGGAAAAAGTCAAAACTTATACATTTTTATCTTTTCTAGACATCTGAGACATTCACTCATTATTATTAATATTTTATGTTAGTTCTCAATGTTGAGAGGAGAGGCTAGCCTAATTCCTGTAAGAAATTTAATTTGGGGGTCTGTCTACATTTTAAACGCACTGCTGTTATTTTTAAAATATATGCATGCATACTTGAATAAGGCTCAGCCTACGCTTTCCATACAACCATGCCTTGAGCACTCGATAACTGATTAGATGCCAGGCTCCCTGCTTAACACATCAACTCCACTATCTCATTTGTTCAACAAATAAACTCTCATCATCTCTGCCACGCCAGGCATAAGCAGCAGCCATGACAGTTATCAAAGTGATATCTGTACCGGATAATGGTGCTGTGAGGAATCCCTAATGTCTAACACACACGTGTGATCCAGCTCAGCCCATGTTGCTGTCAGCATGGACTCCATCAGCAATGCTCGGGGAGTTGCTGTGTCTGCCATCTGTGGTAGCACAACAGGGAAAGCCATGATTAAGTGACGTCAACTCACATTCCTTTCTACAGGGAAATGAACAATATCTTAGCCACCCAGAAACTTAATTCCCATCATAATTGTATATTAAATTTCTCCAAACATGATGATCAGCACGTCACCAAAAGAGTCACAACCCTACGAAGAGATGTGAAGAAGTCAACAGTGGGAGTCACTTTGGGGGAAAGAGTGGAGGTTGAGTCCATTTTTGCTCATGGTGGCAATGCCATCTGGGAAATCCAAGTCACCCACACAGTCCTTAGGGAGCCATGTTTCCCTGGCAGGGCTGCCCCCAGGAACTCCCTCCACCCACGAGTCCGTTCTTGAGTCCTTGTCCTTGTTCTCCTCTGTGGAGTGGGAGGGGTCATCCTAGGCTAACTAGCAATTTACCCCTCCCAGAACAAGGGGAGAAACTGAAGTAAAGCTTATGAATAGCTTTGATCTCTGTGGAACGAAGCCACTGGGCAGCCATATTGATTACAGTAATGAAGGAAAATACTACCCCTGGTAAGGAGGAAAATGAGAGGGAGCAAGGGGCAGAATATGTAGGAGTTTCTGGGCCTGGTTTGTACCCACCCAGCCCCTTAACTTTTGAATGTCTATTTGGTCAGTCACAGTCACACAATACATTTAAGGTTTGGTGGGAAAGCTAGTGCATGCAGAAATTACAATAAATAGGTTTTAGAAATATAAAATATTTTAATATAAAATCTATTATTTTATATTATTAATTATATATATTATATATTATAATATATTATATATCATTATGTATATTATTATGTATTATAATTAGTCTGAGAAAATGATTTCATATTCTCTTGCAAGGCAAGACAGAGGACCCCAGTGTCTAGATAAATATACTGAGCTTCACCACCACCATGATGGTCAACCTCAATTGTCTACTTGATGAGATCAAGAGCGGCCAGGGGTGTTGTGATCATAAAAGGAGAAAGAGGCGAGAGACAATGTTCTAACCACGGTGTGGGGGGAAGGGCATGCCTCAGTGGGCCCATGCCAAGGCATCGCTTCCTCCTGAGGTTACCAGACACAAGACAATGTATAGTACAGAATAGAGTTTATTCAGGGCATGGAGAGGGGAGTCAAGAGGGTAGTAGAGGCAGAGAAAGGCAGAGAGAGGGAGAGAGTAGAGAAGCAGAGGCAGCCATGACCATGTGGAGAGAGGGGTGAGGGGAGAGGAAGGGAGGGGAGCCCAAGAAGGGGCAAGAGAGAAGCTGAGAGTGAGAGGATAAGAGAGAGGGAGGGGCAAGCAGACCCTTTTATATAGTGTGGCAGACCTACCTGACTATTGCTAGGTAATGGTAGGGAAGGGCATAGCTGGCTGTTGCCAGGTAACTGTGGGGTGGAGCTTAGACAGAATCCTAACAAGGGGGAGGTTCCTCAGGGCGTGGCTGTAAGGGACGGCCTTGGTTGTCTTAACTGGTGTGGGAAGCCCCACCCACTCTGGGCGGCACCATTCCCTGGCTAGGATCCCGGGCAGTGTGTAGAAAGGGACTGAGCAGCAGCAGGCGTTCATTGCTCTTGGTGTCGTGATTATTTACACACCTGATGTGAGTGAGCAGCTGCTTCACACTTCAGAGTGGCATTGCCCACCATGAAGGACTTTACTGTGAACCGTGAGCTGGAATAAACCTGTTCTCCTGACAGAGTGTTTTATCAAAGCCACAGCAGTCATTAAGATACTTGTGAATTGACCTTTATCCACTCAAGGTGGTCAAAATGAGAGGTAATGTTGTGTTTTGTTTAAAGAATTTTTTATTAGATATTTTCTTATTTACATTTATCTTTTTGCTTTCGTTTTTTAGAGACAGGGTTTCTCTGTGTAGCCCTGGCTGTCCTGGAACTCACTCTATAGACCAGGCTGGCCTCAAACTCAGACATCCACCTGCCTCTGCTTCCCAAGTGTTTTTGTAATTTTTTTTTTTATTTTTAAATTTATTTATATTTTTATATATTTTATATTATATATTCATATGTTTATATTTATTTTTTATTTACATTTTAAATGCTATCCCCTTTCCCCATTTCCCCTCTGAAAATCCTCTATTCCCTCCCCCCTTCCCATGCTCACTAACCCACCCACTCCTTCTTCCCTGACCTGCTATTCCCCTACCCTGGGGCAATGAGCCTTCACGGGTCCAAGGGCCTCTCCTCTCATGGATGTCCGACCAGGCCATCCTCTGCTACCCATGTGACTGGAGTCATGGGTCCCTCCATGTGTACTCTTTGGTTGGTGGTTTAGTCCCTGGGAACTCTGGGGATACTGGTTGGTTCATATTGTTGTTCCTCCTATGGGGCTGCAAACCCCTTCAGCTCCTTGGGTCCTTTCTCTAGCTCCTCCATTGAGGACCCTGTGGTCTTTCACATAAGTGCCACATTCTGGTTGTTTTTTTATCTATGATAGACAGGGAAGGTTTTATTTGTGTTTTTGTGTGAGGTGTTTGTGTTTCTCAGAACAAGAAGACTTTGAAAAAGTGAGGATAAACGGTAACATTGACTAGTTAGTTTGATGAGGTGACTTGATGAAGTGACTTTGACTTCATGGATGTACTAATGTGAGACAGTCTATGTCTACCATATTTTCCAGGTTTCCTTCAACACAGAAGAGGCCAGGGAGCTGGTTCCTGCCCCCCCAGAGAGTCCCCCAAGTATGCTTGCTTTACCCTAACTCACCCAGCCTGGGATTGCAACACCACTGAAGGTAAGAGGAGGTCTTTTGTCCACCGTCCATCTCTGCTGGCAGGTCTCAAGGTGGCCACAAGATGGCTCACAAATTTGTCCAGAGTGAATAATATTAGGAAGAGGGAAAATAAAAGCCCTACATATTTTTTTAGACAGGGTCATGGAGACATGTTTGACAGTACACGCCCATAGACCCTGAATCACCAGAAGCAAAGGCACAGTGGCTTGAGCTTTTGTCAATCAGGGAACACCAGCTGTGAAGACAAAGCCCCAGAGGGTGGAGTGGTTAGGAAAGAGTTGTCTACGAGATTTAAGGACAGTGGCAAAGAGAGCATTTAATGGAGGACAGACTGCAGAGGAGACGCAGATGAGAGGACAGAAGCAACAGACTGGAGACCTGGGAAAGATCCTGTTGTCAGCCAAGGACAAATCAGAAGACAATAAGTGATGCCTAAAAAGGAGATAAGGGGGCCCTGAGAATCAAAAGTGCCCCCACCACAAGACCAGGGTTACCCTAAAAGTAAAATGGAAACCCATCATCTTTTGTTGATAATGTTCAACATTATATTGTACTAAAACCTACATACAGAGTCTCTTCATCAGTTTATAAATGACTTTCCAGTGATTGCAGAAGAAAACAAAAATGGAGGACCTCTTAAATGCCTTAAAATTGAGGCTATTTAAGCCTCTGCAAAGAAAAAAAGCCTTACTCTGCCAACTTCAGGTGACCTTTGTAGACCTGTGGATTGCATACTCAGACCAGGGGTCCTGGCATTAGCCATTGGCCAATGTGTAACCAATTGGCACAAGCTAACGACCACTCTATTTACACCTCAGTAACAATGTCTTCTGGGTAAAAATGATGCCAGAAGGACTCATTACCAGCCACCCTTCTTGAAACTCCCCAGAGTATCTACTCAGCTGCCCTGCTGCTGAACCCTGACCTCGCTGGATGGGCCTCTGTATGACTGTTCACATAGATGTAGCGGTAACGGGGTTCACCAATGGCAACTGCCTCATTCAGGATTTACAGAGGTATGCTTGGGCAGAGGTGGTGTCAAATACCGAGAACACATGTGGAGGATCACACCTGGCAGGAATGTCAGCCCAGGAAGCCAAACTGGCAGATCTGAAATGTCATTAGAGCTGAGAAAAGACAAGACACACATGGCTGGTGTGCTATTGTTACCTCTTATATCCATGGGGCCATTTGTAAGGCGAGGACCGATCTGATGGGAAGGACTAAACTCCATCCCAGAGAGCAAGAAGAAAGCCCAGGGGGTGGCCCCTAGAAATCGGGTTCCTCATGTCCTTGATTGCACCACACCCAGGAGTCCCCACACACTCTGATGAGACAAAATATATGATCTGGGCCAAAAACCTGTTGATGTCTCAGTGTTGTAAGAGATGGGGGAGCACAGCTAACTGACTACAAACTAATGTTTGAGAGAAAATGGGTCTACACAGAAATAAAGGAAGAAATCAGAGACTTTCTAGAGTTCAATGGAAATGAATATGCAACATGCACAATCTCATGGAACAGAAAGAAAATGAAAGTGGAGCTAAAAGAAAGTTCACAACCCAAAATGCCTATGTGAAAATAATTAGAGAACTCCCATGCTGGCAATTTAACACCATGTT
Organism: Apodemus sylvaticus; assembly: GCF_947179515.1. Lineage (NCBI taxonomy): Eukaryota > Metazoa > Chordata > Mammalia > Rodentia > Muridae > Apodemus > Apodemus sylvaticus. The sequence goes on along the minus strand of NC_067493.1, from coordinate 4,135,788 downwards.
TTAAAAGCTACAACAAAAAGAAGTGAGGGAGCAAAGAAAACAAGGAGGAGACATCAAGAAATTTTCAAGTTGGGGGATGAAATTGATAAAATAGAAAGATAACAATTCAAAGAATTAATGAGACATGGAGTTGGTCTTTTGATCCTTTTATTAGACAAGATAAATAAACCCCTATTAAAAGATAAAGAATATACAAATTAATGAAATATAAAATGAAATGGGGGATTAATTAACAGGTTATGAAGAAATCCAGAGAGTAGTAAAGACATAGTTTAAAAAGGGTGCATTCCACCAACTTGGAAATTCTAAAACAAATAGCTAACTTCCTCAATAGATTCCACATCCCAAAATTAAACTAGAGAAAAACAACTTAAACTGACATAAACATGAAGGAAAACAGAATTCATGAAAAATATGTCCCCAGTATGAGCCCACATCAATGCATTTTAGGGTAGAGTCCTACCAGACTTTCAAAGAGGATTTAACAAGAATTCAGTGTATTCAACAATATAGAAACAAAATAAATATTAGTCAATTAATTTTCTGAACCCCTGATTACTCATATATCCAGTCAGGAAAGACTGAGTAATTAAAGAGAATTACAGACCACTTATCCCTAAAACCACAGTTTCAAAACAAATATAATTTAAAACACATCAAAAGATCGTCCACCATTAACAATGAGGAAGGCGTCATTCTAGAAACAGTGATGGTTCAACAAAATGGGATTAAAGTGTAAGAAAAACCAAGAATTGATCATCTCGTGAGCTAATGTAAACTTCTCTGACAATATTCAACACCACTTCATGATTTTATGTTTTTTCTTCTGGTGTCATGAAGTGGCACCTATAGGAAGACCAATCTCGACCTACACTGTGACATTGAATCGAGGAGACAGAGTACATGGCCTTATTCTCAGTTTCTAGAATGGTTGTAGGTATCAGATAATGTGGACTTCCTTCTTTATGGAGATGGTATTTTGTGGCCACAGAAGAAGGTTTGCTGATTCCCAATCTTTACCACATTGTTTGGCATCACGCTGATTGTGGGTTTAAACAAATCCTCTGCAACAGAAATCAGTAGGCAGATATGAGAACATCATTTTCAGATAGTAACTTCCTGACTCAAGACTCTTTTTGCATCCTGGGCAACAGGGGAAACCCATTCTCACGAAGTATGTACAATGTGCAACACCTGAGAAGACACTCACATGGTTCCTGGGTTCCAGAATCAGTTCTGCAAGAGAGTTAGTCATGAGTGTTTGCACGAAAGTCTGAGTAGGTCCTGTATGTACAAATAAGATACTGAGCTGCTCAGACACCCTCATAAGCTAAGACATAGTTGTAAAGTGACTTTCCTCTCAGGAAATATTTCTCCTTCCCAATATTCACATATCACCAAGATACAACAGAATTGTGAAATGGGGGTCATGTCATCTTCCAGATGCTACACGTGTGCAGAATTTGTCTTCTTGCCAAATGGACAGACACACAGCATATGGTGTAAACAGTGTGCATTCTTCTTTGTGTCATCTGGATGTTGTACTATATCAGTCACTGGGAAAGGGGACCTGATCGTGTGGGAATCTGGCCCTTTTATCTCCTGTTCTATTCCGGGTTTAGCACCAGACTATGTGGTTTCTGTCTACATTAGTTCTTTAATTTTGCTTTTGGTTTCTGGCACAGAATCTGCTGAATCTCATGCATATGTTAAACTTACCATCCTGAACCTTCTGTCAAATGAATAGGGAATGTGCATGGAGGCCGACTCTTCACTCTACTGTGACTACTGTGGAGACGCCATGCTGGGCTGTGGCAGTCTTCTGGAAGTCATTTGGTGCACATGAGCACTGGACTTGGATCCATGTCACACTCATGTAGCCAGACGACACGTCAAAAATAAAGGTCCTTCAATAAACTTGAAATTGCTTTTGCCAAGATTGAGAGGTTAGACTCCATGTTGTTTTCTACAGAGAAATCCTCCATGTCCTTTGAACGCAAATAGTATTTCTTGAAATTCTTTTCTTTCTGCTTTAAGATCATTTTATTGGCGTAACATGGCGGAAAGAAGGCACACCACCCACCACTGTATCCTTCCTGACTATCAGGGTTTTCCTGATTATCCTGATCTTTTCCCTTTACTTCAAGTTAAACTATTGGATGGCAATCTTAAGATATCCCCTACAGTACTTTATGAGTATATAAAATAAAATGTTCCTCCATGTCTCACAAATAATATTCCATAGCTTCTGCTTAATTTGTGGTACCTTTATTTTGAGTTGGAATCAGATATCTGATTCCATGTTGTGCTATGTGGAACATGAGATAGCCTCTATCCCATTTTCATTTCATAGAATAATCTTTGAAATATGGGTGCTGTTATTGAATGTTTGATATCATTTATTAATACCTTCTTGCCCTGTTTCTTTCCCATTAATCAGATACTGTTTTTTGTTTCTTCAGTCATTTGAAACAAGGTTTGACGTGGCACAGAAATGTGATTTATTCCAGGCATTGAAGCAGTTTTGAGTATCTGCACTCATCACTCTACATGGATGTAAAGACTCTGCACATCTCTCATGTCTCTTCCAGATGTTGATACTGTTACCGTTATTTCCTTCTCACCCTTTCTCACTCCCTTGTCCCACTCTCCTTCCATTCCTCCACAATTGTCTTCTCGCCCCCAATGCAGGACTGAAGCATTCAACCCCTGTCTCCCTTCCTTCTTCACTGCATATGCTTTGTAGGTTGTACCACATGTACCCTGAGCTTTTGGGTTAGTATACTCTTATTAGTGAGTGCATACCACATGTGTTATTTTGTGTCTGTGTTACCTCACTTTGATGACATGTTCTAGTTCCATCCACTTGTCGGCACATTTCATTAATTCATCGTATGAAATAGCTGAGTTGTACTCCACTGTGTAAATGTACCACATTTTCAATACCCATTCCTCTGTTGAAGGACATCGGAGTTATTTCCGGCTTCTGGTTTGTATAAATGAGGCTGCTATGAACAAAGAACAGAATTCAGGGTATACAGAAGTCACCTGCTCAATGAGGGTTTCCTAGTGTGACTACTCTGGCTTCCACTTTGTGCCCTAGTAATCTTGTCCACAGGGAAATCACCATGACAACAGTCAATCATTCATACAACACCATGGCAACTGTCAATCATTCATACAACACCATGACAACTGTCAATCATTCATAAGACATCATGACAACAGTCAATCATTTACCTTCTTTTGGAGCTGGAATTTTGGAGTTGGTTGATCTGAGTTTTGCTTCTGACAAACAGAACAAATCATCACAATCTATGGCTCCCGTCAGTCACCACGGTTCTATCGTGAGCCTGTGTGTTGGGATCAGGCCCCAGGCGGACTCAGACAGAAATCAACAAGGTCCCAAGCTGAGGGGTTCTTCAGGGACAGCAGCCGCCATCCTCACCGGGACGGCTCCATTTTCCTGCAGCGGCCACCTGTCCTTCCGCCATAAGGGAAGAAGCTGTGAGAGCTCTGGGTTTATCTCAGCTACAGATGGGCGGGGTTTGAAGACAGAGGAGGCAGGGCTGGTGTCGTGTGGGCGGGGTTCGGACCAGGTGGGCGTGGCAGGTTCTTAGAGTGACCCAGAATTTGCCTAGACTCGTGCTTATCCCCGCCCACTCACCTCCCTTTCAGTCACCAGAGTCCCGCCCACACCCACAGTAACACCCAGTCGCGCTAAGCCCCACCCACAGGAACGGCCAGTCACGATAAGCCCCACCTATGCCCCATCATCCATATCAATCCGCAAGGGCAGTGAGTCTCAGCAAAGCAACACTGCCTGATCTGAATGAATCAATGCTGTGATCAAGATCACCCAAAATTCGGGCTTTAGCAACCGGAAGTTCCATGAAAGCACTGACCACTGCGACATAGTTATTATTTAGTAATGGTTTCCCATCTGGAAGGAATGGATTTCCTGTCTCCAAGCCAATGGGAGGTTGTGAGTGAGGAGAATGCGGTGGAGAAGAAAGCAGACAGATAACACATAATCCTTACATACATATATTTTCACATATATATTAATATCCATGCTATTACAAGACTTCTCTACCTACTATCAAGAAAGGACACTGCGTGGGCCCGAGCTGCAGCCTCAGATGGGCGGGGTTTGAAGACAAAGGAGGCGGGGCTGAGGTCGCATGGGTGGGTTTTGGACCCGGTGGGCGTGGCATGTTCTTAGAGTGGCCCAGAATTTGCCTAGACTCGTGCTTATCCCCGCCCACTCACCTCCCTTCAGTCACGGGAGCCCCGCCCACACGCACAGTAACACCCAGCCGCGTTAAGTCCCACCCACAGTAACGGCCAGTCGCGATAAGCCACGCCCACTGTCAGGTAGCCTCTTTAAGCCGCGCCCCCTGAACACTTCCTGATAGCTGACAGGAAGGAGGTAAACAAGTTCTAACCGGCTGCTAATGTCAAAATGGGGGAAACCCTCAGGATCTTATAATCAGGATTAAGTCCGCGACAGGTGCTTCCTAATACGTAAATACGTAAATACACAAAAACGTAAACACATAAACACATAAATGCACAAAGGCTTAAACGCGCAAACGCATAAACCCATAAACACAGAAGTGCATAAATAAAAAAACGAATAAATGCATAAACACAGAAATGCATAAATGAAGAAACAAATAAATGTATAAATGCATAAACAAACAAATGCATGAATGAACATATAAATGAATAAATGAGTAAATGCATAAAATGTATAAATGCACAGATGTACGATGAATAATGAATAAATGAATAAATGATCAAATGAATAAAATAAATAAATGATCAAATGAATAAATGAATAAATGAATGAATAAATAAATAAATGAATAAATGGATAAATGGATAAATGGATAAATGGATAAATGGATAAATGAATAAATGAATAAATGAATAAATGAATGAATGAATAAATGAATACATGAATAAATGACATGGAGGGACTCATAGCTCCAGCTACATATGTAGCAGAAGATGACCATTTCAGACATCAATAAGAGGAGAGGCCATTGGTCCTGTGAAGGCTCAATTCCCCAGAATAGGGGAATGCAAGTCAGGAAAATGGGGCGGGGCATGGGCTTGGGTAGGGAAATGGGGGTGGGATGGGGGTTTTCAGGGGGTGACTTACTGGGAAAGGGGATCCTATTTGACATGTGAATAAAACAAAAAAATTTTAAAAGGAAAAGAAAAAGAAAAAAAGTGAGGCAAAGCCTGTGCTTTTTACCCAGCAGCCTTTTCTTTCACAGAGCTGGCTTGTGCTAGAAGCTCAGCTGACATTGTTTGAATAAACGATTTACATTATTCAGTGGTGTGCATTGATTATATGTGTGTGTGTGTGTGTGTGAGTGTGTGTATGCAAATATATACACATTCAGTAAGAATTAATGAGATAAGAGGTCATGTGCATTTTAGGAGTATAGGGAATGGTAAAAGAGCTTGCCAAAAAGATGCAGTATCTATTTTGGTTCATTATTTCTGATGGTTGATTGGCTGTATTAGAGAAATGCCTGATTCCATGTAGTATCTTTTTTAAATAATTGGATATTTTATGCATTTACATATCAAATGTTTTCCTCTTTCCTGATCCCCCAAAGAAACTCTGTATCCCACCCTTGCTCCTGCTTCTATGAGGGTGTGTCCCCCACATACTCCTGACTCCTTGCCCTGGCATCCTCCTACACTGGGACATTGAGCTTTCATGGGACCAAGAGCCTCTCCTACCATTGATGCCCAAGGCCATCCTCTGCTACATATAATGCTGAAGCCATGGATCCCTCCATGTGTGCTCCTTGGTTAGTGGTTTAGTCCCTGGGAGTTCCGGTTGGTTGATATTGTTGTTCTTCCTATGGGGTTACAGACACCATTTGCTCCTTCAGTCCTTTCTCTAACTCCTCCACTGGTGATGCTGTGATCTGTTCAAAGCTTAGCTGCCAGCATCCACCTCTGTATACGCCAGGCTCTGGAAGAGACTCTCAGGAGAGAGCTATACCAGGCTCCTGTCAACAAGCACTGCTTGGCGTCCACAATAGGGTCTGAGTTTGGTGACTGCATATGGGATGGATCTCCATGTGGGGAAATCTCTGGATGGCATTTGCTTCAGTCTCTGCTCCACCCTTTGTCTCTGTATTTTGTTTCCCCTTCTGAGAAGGACCAATACACACATGCTTTGGTCTTCCTTCTCCTTGAGTTTCATATGGTTTATGAATTGTATGCTGGTTATTCTGAGTTTTGGGGCTAAAATTCACTATCATTGATTGCATCTGAGCTGGAGCCCTGTGCAGACTTGGGTGCAAGCTCGTTTTATTTATTTATTTTTTTTTTGGTAGTTAAATCTTAAATACACTTTTAAAATAACAAAAGGGATTCTTGTAAACCATACTAAAGCAAGTCTGTCCGTATAATCATTGATAATTTAGACATGGACTTTAATGTCTCATGTTTTTAACATTTATCTGGTGGCCATTATGTTTCTAGGAAATGATTTTTACATATAGGATAGCATCCTGGAGAACTTCATGAAGTGATTGATGCCAAAGTATGGTGTCATCCTTAATATCACAGAACATTTTATTTGATTCATCACAGGAATGTAATGGTATAATGCATATTCATGGGCTTCTCTTTTATCTCTCATTTTCTATGATTGAACATATTTTTCATACATTATATTCTGATTAACTCTTTCCTTAACCAACTCGTTCCAGATTTTCCTGCCCCATGCAACTTTTTCAAATCCATAAACATTCTTTCATTTTCAGGTGATAAAGCAAACATCTAATTATTATAATTATAATTATAATTATAATAATAATAATTATTATTAATATTATTATTAAAATAAAAAACTTGTAATAGGAAAAATAAAAATAAACAGATAAAAAGACGAAGAAAATCTCTAAAAAGCCTAAATATACACCAATTCAAATTGACAAAAATTAATTTACAAAAAACCCACAAAAATATAAGCCACACTATACTTAAAAAGAAACTTTGAGGTAAAACCAAAAAAACAATACACAGCAAAACAAATGAAGACAAAAATCAAACAAATATAAAAGTCCTGGAAAAGAAGTGTAAGAAAAAGAACTGCAAACAACATCTTTCAGTTTGTTTTACATTTCCCATCTATGAGAGGTAATCTTGCATTTTTTTCTTAAAGAAATTAATTATTTTATTAAATATTTTCTTTATTTATATTTCATATGCTATCCCCTTTCCCCATTTTCCCTCTGAAAACCCTCTATGCCATTCCCCCTTCCCATGCTCACTAACCCACCCACTCCTGCTTTCCTGACCTGGTATTTCCTTACCCTGGGGCAATGAGCCTTCACAGGTCCAAGGGCATCTCCTCTCATGGATGTGTGACCAGGCCATCCTCTGCTACCCATGTGGCTGGAACCATGGTTCCTTCCACGTGCACTATTTGGTTGGTGGTTAAGTCCCTGGGAGCTCTGGGGGGGTTACGGGTTGGTTCATATTGTTGTTTTGAAAAAATAGAAAATACAGCCTAACTCCAGCCTTCTAAGGAGCCTCAAACACTTCACATTCCAGAGCCCACTCTTTGTGCTCTTTGTTAGAAACTAAGTAAAAGGTCACAATCCAGAGCCTGTGCTTTAAGAGCTAGGCAAAAAGGCCTTGAGTCCTGGCCCTGTAAGGTTATTGGAAATGAGCTAATTATTTGCTTATCTTGCTTCTGTAAACTGCTTATGCCATTACCCCTCTCCAGGAGTTCATGCAGCTATAGACATCCAAGAAAATTGGAAACTAATTGGTCCACTGAGTATGGGCTCCAATAATTTAAACTGATTGGCCTAAAATTATGGAGTGGTACAAATCAATTGGCTCACATTTCGAGGACTCTCGATGCTAAGGAATGATTGGTTCGTGATTCGGGGACTTTGTTGTAAACTTATAAAAGCTGCCGCAATGTGGCACTTGGAGTCCACTGTCCTCTACCCTTGCGTGGTGTACGGCTGTGGAATCCAGAATTCTGGAATAAAGAAATCCTCATGCTATTGCATCAAGACCATTTCTTGCGAGTGATTTGGGTGTCGCCTTAAGAGGCATGGGGCGCTGGGGCACCCTCAGTTTTTGGGGATCTTATATTTTCTCCTATGGGGCTCCAAACCTCTTCAACTCCTTGGGTCCTTTCTCTGTCTCCTCCTTTGTGGACCCTGTGCTCAGTTCAATGGCTGGCTGAGAGTGTCACCTTTGTGTTTGTCAGGCACTGGCAGAGCCTCTCAGGAGACAACAATATCAGGCTCCTGTCAGAAAACACTTGTTGGCAACCACAGCAGTGTCTGGGTTTGTTATATGTGCAGTTTACTGGCCCCAATATGCTTACTTTACCCTAACTCACCCAGACTGTGCTTGTAACAACACTGAAGGTAAGAGGAGGCTTTTTATGCACCGTCCATCTCTGCTGGCAGGTCACAAGGTGGCCACAAGATGGCTCATAAATTTGTTCAGAGTGTATAAGGCAGAGAGAAAATAAAAGCCCAAAGCTTTTTGAGGCAGGGTCATGGAGACATTTTTGACAATACACACCCATGGACCCTGAATCACCAGAAGCAAAGGCAGCAGTGGCTTGAGCTTTTGTCAATCAGAGAACACCAGCTATGAAGACAAAGCCCCAGAGGGTGGAGTAGTTAGGAAAGAGTTGTCTAAGAGATTTAAGGACAGTGGCAAAGAGAGTATTTAATGGAGGACAGACTGCAGAGGAGACGCAGATGGGAGGACAGAAGCAACAGACTGGAGACCTGGGAAAGATCCTGTTGGCAGCCAAGGCCAAATCAGAAGACCATGAGTGATGCCTAAAAAGGAGATAAGGGGGCTCTGAGAATCAAAAGTGCCCGCACCACAAGACCAGGGTTACCCTAAAAGTAAAATGGAAACCCATCATCTTTTGTTGATAAAGTTCAACATACTGTCTTGCTAAAACTTACAGATAGAGTCTCTACATCAGTTTATAAATGACTTTCCAGTGGCTACAGAAACAAAAAATGCAGGATTTCTTAGATGCCTTTAAACATTCTGACTGTTTATGTCTCTGGAATAAAAGCCTTACTCTGCAAATTTCAGGTGACCTTTGTAGACTTGGGAAACACATACTCAGACCAGGGTTCCTGGCATTAGACAATGGCCAATGGGTCAGCAATTGGCAGGAACTAGGCCCCTCCCTGTTTACACCTCAGTGCAGCAATCGCCTGTTAGTTAAAGATGATGGCAGAACGGCTCATTGTCAGCCTCTCTCCTTGAATGCCTCCAGGACAACTTCTCAGCTGACCTGATACTAGACCTTGACCTCCATGGATGGGCCTCTGTATGACTGCTCAGATAGATGCAGGGGTAACGGTAACAGTATTCACAAATGGCCACAGCCTCATTCCAGATGGACAGAGGTAAGCTGGGGTAGTGGTGGTGTCAATACCAAGATCACATGGGCAGAATCACACCTGTCAGGAATGTCAACCCAGAAAGCTGAACTAGAAGCTATGAAAACATCACTAGAACTGAGAAAAAAACAAGACACAGATGGCTGGTGTGTCATTGCTACCTCTCATATCCATGGCGCCATTTATAAGGAGAGGAGACTTCTGATGAGAAAGGACTAAGCTCCATCCCAGAGCGACAAAACATAAGCCCAGTGGGTGGCCCCAATAAACTGAGCTTTTCATGTCCTTGATTGCAACAGACCCAGGAGACCCCACACTCTGATCAGACAAAACGTGATCTGGGACAAAATCCTGTTGCTGTCTCAGTGTTGTAAGAGATGAGGGAGGACAGCTAACTGACTACTAACTAATTGTATGAGATAAAATGATTATACACAGAAATAAAGGAAGAAATTAGAGAATTTCTAGAGTTCAATGCAAATGAATATGCAACATGCACAATCTCATGGAAAATAAAGAACATGAAAGTGGAGCAAAGAAGAAAGTTCACAGCACAAAATTCCTACATGAAAAAAAAAAGCTTTCATGCTTGTAATTAACAGCATGATTTAAAGGCTACAACAGAAAGAAGAGAGGAAGCAATGAAAACAGGGAAGAGAAATCAAGAAATTATCGCTATGGAGCTGAAACCAGTAAAATAGAAATAGAAGAAGAAGAAGAATCAATGAAACATGGAGTTGGTCTTTTGAGCCTTTTATTACACAAGTTTCATGAACCTTTATTAAAATATAAAGATATCCAAATTAATGAAACCTAAAATGAAACGGGGAGGAAATAACATGCAATGAACAAATATAGAGAGTGGTAACGACACAGTTTTAAAAAGGGTGAACTCCACCAAGGTGGAAATTATAAAAGAAATGGATAATTTCCTCAATAGATTCCACTTACCAAAATAAAAATAAAGTAAGAAAACCAACTTAAACAGACATAAAATCCTAGGAAAACTGAATTCATTAAAAACATGCCACCAATATGAGCCTATGTCTACGAGTTTTAGGGTAGAATCCTACCAGACATTCAGAGAGGATTTAACAAGAATTCAGTGTATTCAGCAATATAGAAACAAAATAAATATTAGCCAGTTTATTTTCTGAACCCATGATTACTCATATATCCAGTCAGGTAAGACTAAGCAATAAAAGCGAATTACAGACCAATTATCCCTAAAACCACAGATGCAAAATTACTAAATAGACAAAATAAATACAATAAAATATAAAACACATCAAAAGATTATTATATTCTTAAATAAATACATTATGATAAAATTCTTAGTGTGATGAAAGATACAAGGGACATGCCTAAACACAAAAATGTCTCTTTACACCAAGCCTATAGCCAACATTAAATTAACTGGAGAGAAATTCAAATTAATTCCACTAATTCCAAAACTAGACAAGGTGGTCCATTCTTTCTATATCTATCTATCCAATATATTATGTAAAAGTTTAGCTAGAGCAATAAGGAAGGTAGAAGGTAATACAAATAACAAAGGCAGAACTAAAATTCCTTTTCTCTGCAGAAGATATGATAGTTTGTATAAGTGAGGAAAAATTTACAAAGGCAGATCCTAGAGCTGATGAACACTGTCAGCAAAGATGTTAGACTCATGATTAACTAAAAATGAAAATAAAATTAGTGGCCTTTGTATGTAAAAATTAATTTGCAAGAGCAAATAAAATAGAGAGATATCAGAAAATTTGAATTGATTGTTGACATTTTTTCTACATAATAAATAACCCAGAATAACTAAATAAAGATATGTTGGCTAAGAACTTACCAAAATCCTTTTAAGCACAGTTTACTTTGGGAATTCTTGAAGGTTCTCAAAAAAATACTATGTTAAGCAAAGGCTTTAATAGATTAATTACATGCTAAAAAGTTTACTCTTGTATAAAGATACTAGAAAGAACAAAACTTTAACACATTGACTATGTTTATGAGGTTTCCCTGCATTACGACATTTTCTCATGGTTTCTAAGACTACTGCTGCATGCAAAGGCCATCTTTACCGAATGGCATATTCATAGCATTCTGTCCGGGATGTATTTTTTTTATGCATCCATAGATAACTTTTGTGAAAATATTGTATCACATGATTATAATTATAAGATTTCTCTTCAGTATATGTCCTGTTATATATTTAAATATGACTATTATTTACAAATTTTGGGAACAAGCAAAAGAATCTTGTTCTAAGGACTACCTTTTTGTTGATAATATACATTTAATCATAAGTTGAAACTAAGGTCAAGTCCCAGGTCATAGGGGACCTGCATGCTTATGATATTGGAGATCACTGTGACGGGCAAAAGCTTTACCACATTGATTACATTTATAAGGTTTCTCTCCAGTATGTGTTCTTTTATGATATTTGAGATTACTGGATCTTGCAAAGGCTTTACCACATTGATTACATTCATAAGGTTTCTCTCCACTGTGTGCTCTTTTATGATCTTGGAGATGACTGGATCTTGCAAAGACTTTACATTCATATGGTTTCTCTCCACTATGACTTCTTAAAGGTCTGCAACAATAATTAGCACATGTGAAACCTTTACTGTATTAATTACTCTTATGAATCATGTAATCAGTTTGAATTATGTTTACAATTTGGTGTATGGTAGAAAAGCATCATATCCTAAGGTTTTAGCCCTTTGCATGTTTATGGTGTCCTCCCTCATCATGAGTTGTTCAAGTCACTTGTGATCGTTATTACATGGCTCATATTTATAACATCCTCTTTATTTAAGGGATTTTTATATAATATATTTCAGTTATCTGAGGAAAGTTTGAACAACTCTCATCTTTGCAACACTAATTACATTCATAATTTTCCCTATAGAGTGAATTACAACACATTTTACTGTGAACCAGGATACACAGAAAAATTTCCAAATTCCTACTACCCATAAAGATTTTCTACACTATGAGTTTGGGGATATTCTCTGTAAAACTTTAAAACCACTTAGTTGCAAATGTACATCATATTCCTAATGTCTAGCAAAGGCAGAATGCTTCATATCTTCTCATTGTTCTAGAACAAAAAAATTTGTTGCTTCCTTCAATATCCCTATAATCTAACTATGGAGTATATGCTTATTAGGATGTTTTGTATATAAATTTTTCTATATTCAATATACAATTTCTAAGTACTATGAGACTATACAGAATGACAGGTGCATAGCATATTTCTAAAGGAGCTACATTTCAAATGGATACACTGACCAGATATCAGATCTTAAGGTATATATATATGGTTTTGTCAGAATATTATAATTAGAGCTACTCTTATAGGACTGTTATTTTACACTCTTGCTTTTCAATGGAGATTCCAGAACATATGGACACTTCCTCAGAGGCAAATTTGTATCAGCTTGCACGTAAAAATTACCTTTCATGTCTTCTACTAATTTGACAATTTTCTTCAAGATGATGGTCTCCCCGATAATAGCCTAAAACACAGTACCAGAAAATCAATGATATACTATTGGAAATTAGGCAAAATTCAAGGTACTGTGAATTATCACTGCATTATGAATGTTACAATGAAAATTCAGTAAAACTGAATTATTCAGCTCAATCTTCATTATTCACAATTAAAATAATAGAAGATCATCAATAACCAAGAAACATTTCTTTCCTTTAGAAAAAAAATAACAGTCTTACCTATAGCTTCGAGGTTCAGGTAGGTTTCCAACATCACATCTTTGTAGAGATTTTTCTGTGAAGGATCCAGCAAATTCAAATCTTTCCCAGTGAAGTTCACATGTACATCATCAAAAGTCACGGCATCCTAAATATCCCATACATGTGTATAACACAAAGGATCATATTAACATCACTGTAAAGGAAATATATGCTTCCTCAAAAACATATACATATAATTTTGGCACATGATGCACTTATATTCTGACTCAGAATTTATAATCACTGTGTCATTTTAGAGGGATCTTGATTTATAAAATTTAGGTGTGTCAATTTTGAACATGTTGAATAGGATACAGTCTTTCCAGAGAAATGCCAATTGAGAGGTTGATGCAGGGGAAACAGATCTACAGTACTGAGCACACACCTGAAAAATTGTATGAACAATTACTAACTACAAAACTCATGGGCAAGCTGGGTGTATTTGCTCATGCCTTTAATCACAGAGTTACAGGCAGGTATATGTCATTTACCTTGACGGCAGCATAGCCTATGTAATGTGTTCTAGGAGACCAAAAGTTATATATTTAGAACATCAACACTCTACCAAAATCAACCAAGGAAACAAAAATAATAGAGAACTCACAATACTTTACTAAAATTTCCTACAATGAATGATGCATTCATTTCAGATCTGTGTTAATGTTGTAGAAACATGAAGTGCAGCAGTTTAAACTATAACATTAATAAAATTTTACTAAAAGACAATGCATGATTAAATAGTTACAAATGAACAGATGAAAATAATAGTAATATAAATGTTGATTATAAATAAACAATGTAGGTTTGGAGAGAGAATTCATCAGTGGAGAGCTCTTGCTTGTCTTCCACATAATGGTGGTCAATTTCTCACAAACACACAGGACCAACAACTACTCATTACTTCAAAATCAAGAGTTCTGAGGCCATCTTCTGACAATAGTAAAGGTGAGAAACATGATATTCTTATTCATGCACACAGGCAAAAGTGTCGTATTAATACAAACATTTCAGAACAAACACAAGACTGAGGCAGAATGGCATACACCAGGCACGCAATGACCCTGAAATTTCAGATAATATTGACATCGTGAACATATGCCATCCTGAGAAATAGAAAAGAACCTATATATTTGGCTATATTTCAAAACTAAAGATATGGATATAAAACAGCTTAAAGATATGTTTATTTTACAAAAATTTTTGCAGGCAAATGGGTACAACTAGATAATATCATCCTGAATGAGGAATCCCAGACCCAAAAGGACATGCACATATGTACTTACTAACAAATGAATAATAACCATATAGCACAGGATATCCATAGTACATTTCTTGGCCCTGATGAAGATAAACCAGCAGTAAGGCTAAGCTAGTAAGAGCACTTACTGCTCTTGTGAAAGTCCAGTGTTCAAATCCCCCACCCACATGGTGGCTCACAACCACCCATAATGAGATCTGATACTCTTTTCTGGTGTGTCTGAAGACATATACCCTGCTTATAATAATAAATAAATAAATAAATGAATAAAAAAATTAAATAAATCTTTAAAAAAGAAAAGGAAGGCTAAATTGAGCATGGTTGAATCTCACTCAGAAGTGGAAATAAAGCAGACATAGGAGGCAGATGAAAGAGAGAGAACTGGAAGGACCAGTAGTAAATAAAGGGGAAGGGGAGGCAAGGAACAGGTGTGGTGAGAGAAAAGGAAGGGCCATAGGGTCAGGAAAATGAACTGAAATCTGTAGCTGTCAGGGTTCAAAGGGTGCAGGCTTAAGGATGCGCCACAGACAATGAAAGGGATGGCAAGAGGGAGTCTATGGGGGTGATCTTAGCTGAAATGCATAGTAGTGAGAATTAGACACTGAAGAGAGCCACATCCTAAAGTCAAGCAGGACACCACCCCCCCCCAGTTGAGATATAATTACGCCAACCAAACCAGTTTACATACAACAAACGAAGCATCCCCCACAGAAATCAGGATTATAGTTAGGGGATTAGAGGGTAATGGTTAGGATCAGGATAAGGGTTGTTAGGGTTAGGAAATTAAGGGGTTAAAATAGGATTAGAAATGTAGGATAAGGCCCAGGATTAAATTCAGGTTTAAGGTTAAGCTGACCACCATTATTTTTGATGGTCCCACTGAATCAATAGTATTCCTATTACACAAAGAAAAAAATGTCAGGGTTAGGGTTAGTCTTTTCATAAGGAATTAATTCATTACTAATACAATGTTCTCCCTGCATGTATTCCTTCAGTCCAGAATAGGGTACCAGATCCCAGATCCATTTACATATAATTATGAGCCACCCCGTGGTTGCCTAGAATTGAACTCATGGACTGAGTAAGAATAGCCATAGCGCTTATCCTCTGAGACATCTCCCCAGGCCTGACCCTGCCTTCTTAATGTATATTATAAAAGGAAAATATAGTTTAGACACAGGTGTATAGACACCACCCATGCTTCTACAAGAAAGCAACTAGTCCAGATGTTTCGAACAGAATTACAATCAGCCATGATACTGAAATTATTCATAGGTCATGGCCTCAACTTGCAAGTAAGAAGCACCAGTTGAAATCTCACAGGAAGTCACATCTGGTTGATGCTTCCAATCCAACCCCACAGTGGACCTACCACCCCAGCACCCACTGCTCAGCTGCATGTTCCTCCCCACTGGTCAGTGTCCCATGCTCAGGTAGCTCTCTCATCCAGCCCAGGCCCACTGGCTTATGAATATTGTCACCCTCAGTGGAAGACCCTTCCCACTTCAATCATCCACGCTATCTCACACAGACATAGCAACCAGCCATTCTGATGAGGGCCCACCCTCCACTGAGGCTCCTTAAGATGACTGTAGCTCTGAAATAATGAAATGCTGGCAGATTTACCTCTCTCTTGACTATGTCTCTTTGTGGATTGAGAAGAGCATCTCTTACTGCCCACCTCCTCTCCTAGCTTTCAACATTAACCAGCAATCTCTCTTGAACATAACAAAAATGTCAGTGAAAGACGCCACACTCAGCCAACACAATGAAAATCTAGACAGAAAAATGTAAAACAGGAATAAGCATCCACACAAGCAAGAAAAACTGAGAAACCTTACCTAGACCAATAATCACCACAAAAGCAGCTGCCCAGACACCAGCATAAATAAATCAAGGAGTGGTTAATCTCATATTCCAGGATCTTAGAGAGAATATTTAAGAAATAATTACCTCCTATGAGAGTTTTAAAATAAAAAAAAGTCAAACTAATCACCTTTGTTTTGTAAAATAAAGTAGTACAAATACAAAAAACAAAAATGACCTTTCCATATATAGGTTGAAAAACCATCTATATCCTCGATCAAAAGTGGATCTGAACATCTCTGAAGATCAAGAACAAGAAAGGGTTTCTCAATTTAAAAGATATAATTAAGAAACACCCCCCAGAATAACCAGGGTTAGTTATGGTTGCGGATTAGAGGGTTAAGGTTAGGGTTAAGGTACAAGGCTTGTTAGGGTTAGGATGTTTAAGAAATTAAGAGGTTAAGATAGGATTAGAGATTTAGGATAAGTCTCAGGCTTAGTCTCAGGTTTAGGGTAATGTTGGCCACCATTATTCTTGATGGTCCCATGCCCACTAAATCAATAGTATCTCTATTAGACAAAGAAGAAATGTCAGGGTTAGGGTCAGTCTCAGGATTAAGTCAAAGAATTTGTTTGTTGTGCTTTGTGGAAACAGCTTCTATATTTTCTCTCATCTGCCTTCCTAGTCCTTGTTTTCATAATAGCAAAATCTTCTTTCTTGTCCCCAATGAAAGTGGAAAGTGAATTATCCATGAACCTAGAATTCCAAGATGAGAACGTTCTTTACATTATTATGGGGCCCAGTTCACATACAACAGAAGAGTAAATGTGACTCACAACATCATTTTTCCCAAGCTCACAAACACACTGCACCTAAAGATATTATTAAGTTTATTAAAGAATGGCAGTAAAATGACCTTGTTATTAGTTAGTACTTGTTGATCAATTTATTACCTACTCTGAGGTCAGAACAAACCTCATCCCTCCCCAGGCTCTGAAGAGCTTCTTTAAAAGCATCAGCCTAGACAGGTGAGGCATGCATACACTGCCACCACATACACACATCACTGGGCTTTTGTAAACCAGGAGACTGCAGTGAGCTCCAGCCAACCTAGAAGACATAGTGAGTTCTAGGGCAGCCCTAGACTAAACAGCAGGATCCTGTCTCAAAACACTCAAATTAATAATCATCCACACTACATGTGTGCCACTCAAAGAACTTCAGTTTAGGAACAAATTTGCAGACAACAATTAGAAATTACACCAAGTTACTTCAACGCAGCAATCTCTGGACTCAGGCGTTGGATTCCTTTCACAGAAGGAATATTAAATAACACTGGCCAGCCTTACAGCTTTACAGTGATAACTTCAAAACAGAGTCAAAAAAAAATATGGGCCAAATATTTCACAACTGAGCTAATGGCTTGGCTGCTGAAGCTACCACGCTTCTAATCCAGTCTGGTAAACCTATTTCTTCAACTACACAGTAGGACAGCATGAACAGGTTTTGC
Source organism: Apodemus sylvaticus (assembly GCF_947179515.1). Classification (NCBI taxonomy): domain Eukaryota; kingdom Metazoa; phylum Chordata; class Mammalia; order Rodentia; family Muridae; genus Apodemus; species Apodemus sylvaticus. The sequence goes on along the minus strand of NC_067493.1, from coordinate 4,118,023 downwards.
ACTTAGCAGTTGCCAAGTGGTCTCAGGTCTCAGGTGGCTCTCACTGTTAGTCTATGTACTCCCATATTTCAAAAGAACCTGGACAGCCAAGCAGTGGTGGTGCACACCTTTATTCCCAGCACTTGTGCGGCAGAGACAGGCAGATTTCTTGTGAGTTTGAGGCCAGCCTGGCCTAAAGAGCAAGTTCCAGAACAGCCAGGTCTACACAGAAAAATAAAGAAAGAAAGAAAAAGGTCTTGAAAATTCAAGATAATAATAGTAATGGTGATAATGTCCTGATAGACTTTTTTTCACTGTTTTGAATTCCAGACTCAACAGATGGGCAATTCTAGTTTTGTTTTGTTTTGTATTTAAAAAAAAAAAAAAAAGAAACGAAGCTCTTCAAAGATCTGGTAAGTTTCACCACTGCCTTCCCAATGTCAAAACTGTGTTTCCACGTTTCGCCAAAAGCAATTAGGGGATGGAAAGGAAGAATACACTCAGAAGAAAAGAATTGTGAAACTCCACCACTATGAGGTAACAGAAAAAAATGGGTAACCAGATCAGGATTAGCATGTCCCTGCAAAACACACACACACACACACACACACACACACACACACACACACACACACACCAAACTGTGCAAGACCCAATTTTATTGCAAAGTCTGGTCAGTCCTGATTCTTCAACTGCCCCTGAGTCTTCACCTCTCCACTGACCTTTCCCAGCCTCTCATACTGGCAAAACTCAACTGCTACTCGTTTTTATTACGCCCTGTCTTAGTCAAGGTTGTATTCCTGCACAAACATCTTGAACAAAAAGCAAGTTGGGGAGGAAAGGGTTTATTGTGCTTACACTTCCATGCTGTTGTTCATCACTAAAGGAAGTCAGGACTGGAACTCAAGCAGGTCAGGAATCAGGAGCTGATGCAGAAGCCATGGAGGGATGTTCCTTACTGGCTTGGTTCCCCTGGCTTGCTCAGTCTGCTCTCTTATATAACCTAAGAATACCAGCCCAGGGATGGCACCACCCACAGGGGCCCTCTTCCCTTGATCACTAATTTAGAAAATATCCAAAGCTGTTTCTCATGGAAGCACTTCCCCAACTGTAGAGCTCCTTTCTCTGTGATAATTCCAGCCTGTGTCAAGCTGACACGAAAAAAAAAAAACAAACAAACAAAAAACAAACAAAAAAAAAACCAAGCAAAAAACAAAAACAAAAACAAAAACAAAAACAAAAAAAAAAAACAGCCAGAACAAGGTTCTTCTTACTTGGCTGCCTTGTCTAAATTCAGTAAAAGAGATATGCTTAGCCATGCAGAGACTTGAAATGCCATGGTTTTTTTTTTTTTTTTTTTTTTTTTTTTTTTTTTTTTTTTTGATTCTACAGGGGTCCCTGTGCTTCTTTGAGAGATAAAAGGAGTCAGGGATGATGGATTATACAAGGGGGATGGAGAGATTGGAGAAAGTAGAATGTAAATTAAATAAATAATAAATAAGTAAGTGGGGGAAAGTTAACAAATACATATAAATAGAACGAAAATTTAGAAATCAGCCCATTATTTTAAAAATATACCCAACTCTATATTGCAGGTGTAAGACAAGGAGAAAAGATTTTTGGCCAAAATATCACACAAATGACCTCTCAGTAAAATTCACACAGTTTCTTTTTTCTTCTAAAATGCTATGAACTCAGTTTTCTCTGTCTGCATACTGTCAAAACTCCAATCTTTCAAGTGCTATGAGAACAACTGATTAAGCTCCATGGACAGCTTTCTATGACTTTCATCATCTCAATTCCTGATATATTCCCCATTCCTGCCAAAAAGGATAAATTCTGTCCGGCCGCAAAATCAACTATCGATACCATTTGTTTTTGTTATCGTTGTTGTTCTAGCTTGCTACTCTGCTGCCGTGATGGAATCTTTTGAGCAAAAGCATCTCTTTTAATGAACTGTTGTTGTGAATGGTTCTGTCAGAGCACAATTCATCACTTTGGGAGTTTAGAGTAGAAACTGAAGCTACAAACTGAAGGTAAAAGCATGGACAAACATTGTCTCCTGGCTTGCTGTCCTGCTTGGTCAGTGTCCCATGCTCAGGTAGCTCTCTCATCCAGCCCAGGCCCACTTGCTTATGAATATTGTCACCCTCAGTAGAAGAGCCTTCCCTCATCAATCATCAACACTATCTCACACACATAGCAACCAGAAATTCTGATGAGGGCACACCCTCAACTGAGGCATCTCCAGATAACTGTAGCTCTGAAATGTTGAAATGTTGGCAGCTTCACTTCTCTCCTATGTGTCCTTGTGAATTGTGAAGATTTTCTCTTCCTGCCCACCTCCTCTCCTAGCTCTCAAAATTAGCCTGCATTCCCTCTTGAGCACACCCTCCAAACAGGTCAGTCAAGAGACAACATTTAAACAACATTCTATGAAAATCCATAGGGCAAACTCTAAACCAGGAATAAAGCTCACACCCAAAAAAGACAAACCCAGAAACTAATTCCTAGACCTGTGATCACCACAAACCCAGATGTCTAGACACGAACATAGGAATATAATGAATAACAACCAGGAAAATATTTCACCAAGAAAGCCAAGCTATGATTTCACAGCAGGTCCTGAGAAAGTAAAACATGCAAGAGATCTAATGCAAAAGAGGTTCTATGGGGGAAGGGAGAGGAATGAGAACCTGAGGATGGGATAGAGGTGCACAAGAAAACCTGAAGTCAGGCAGACAGATGGGGAGCAGGGAACGAGCAATGCAGGTAGAGAAATAGAATAGAGAGAGTGCATGTGCAGAAAATAGAGACAGAGTACAAATATAGAAGGTTTTACAGGTATATAATGCACAGACTGGAAACAGCAGCAGTTGATTGAGGTAGCTAATGGCCTAAGCATTTCCTAAGTCACTAAGAGCAGGACATTGAAATTGCCTGTCCACTGACAAAAATTGAGGCAAGGATCATCCAAAGAACAACAAATGGAAGAGAGAATCACAAGAATTAAAAATGAATAGCAAGCATGCAGTGGTGGTGCACATCTGTAATTCCAGAACTCTGGGAGGCAGAGGCAAGCAGATTGCTGAGTTAGAGTCCAGCCTGGTCTACAGAGTGAGTTCCAGGACAGCCAGGGCTATACAGAGAAACCCTATCTTGAAAGAAAAAAAGCCAACAAATCCAAAACAACAACAACAACAACAACAACAACAACAACAACCAAAATATGAATCACAAAAAAAGGGATAAATTGGTAAAAACAAAAATTGAATTCTAAAACTTTCCAGGCACTAAATACAAAAGTTCTGCAACATATGATAAGGCAAAACCACAAATGATTGGAGGAATAGAAAAAATTAAAAAGGAGAAGAAGGAGAAGAAGGGAGAGGAGTAAGTAAGAGGAGGAGGAGGAAGAGGTAGAGAAGGAGGAGGAGGAGGAGGAGGAAGAAGAAGAAGAAGAAGAAGAAGAAGAAGAAGAAGAAGAAGAAGAAGAAGAAGAAGAAGAAGAAGAAGAAGAAGAAGAAGAACAACAACAACAACAACGACAACGACAACGACAACGACGACGACGACAAGAAAACAAGAAGAAAAAGAGGGCAAGGGCAAGGGTGAGGGTGAGGGTGCAGGTGATGGCGATCAATCAGTAAAAAGGACAAGAAAATATTTCCAATTAACACTAAATGAAAACATTCCCAAACTAAAGAAGGTGCCTGTTAATTTAAAAGAAGCATCCAAAATACAAAATACTTTGGGAAAAAGTCCCTTTGCCACATAATAATAAAAACACTGAACTTGTAAAGTAAAACAATAAACAAACTACAATAGAAAAAAAGTAACAAAACTAGAGAACAAAAACAAGTCACATGTGCAAGCAGAGCTGTTCGATTTATACCTGTCTTTTTAATGAATGTTATAAAACACAAAAGGGTTTGCACACGTGCTGCAGAGTCACAGAAACCACACACGTTCCTACAAGAAAGCCAAGGGTTTGAATGTTTTGGGCAGATTCAGAATCAGCCATGACAGTGAGGTCACTCAGAGACCACTGGCTGATGTGACAAGTGAGGAGCAGCACAAGGGACCTCACAGATGTGCACATCTGGCTGATGTTTCCCATCCAGCCACAGAGAGGACCCCCCACCCCAACACATACTGCTCAGCCGCCTGTCCCTACCCATTGTGGGCAGTGATCCTGTGCTCACCATTTCGCGATGTCACAGCTTCCCTGAGGTCCCCTCACAGCACACAACAGCAGAGCTCAGAGCAGGACACAGAGAATCATTCAAGCTGCACAGCAAGGATGAATTTCCCCAACCGCAGGAAGGGCAGGAAGTCCTCCTGCACGAGCGGCTTCTCCCTGTGCTGCTCAGCAGCTGCGGGAACTTCCTGGTGATTCAGGGCCTTGGGGGCGGGGCTATGATGTCATCACTGTGGGACCGCTCTCCTGCCTGCCCATCGCCTGCCTGTCTCCTGCTGTGGGCGCAGGGTAGAGACCCAGGGCTTCCCTCTACAGAGGGCTGGGAGCAGGGCCTCGCGAGGGGGCGGGGCCGGTGACGGACAGACAAACAGGGCAGTGAGCTTGTTCAGTATTCATGCCTTGGCCCGCCCTCACACAGGCGACGCCCCGCCCTCTGGCCCTGGGCCCCGCCCACCTCAGCAGAGCTGAGCTCCCAGGGGAAATAGATGCAGGGATGCTGTGGTCGGGGGCGTGGCCATCAGTTGGGGCTCCTCCCTGTGGGCGTGAACCTGTGGGGGCAGGGTACCGATGTCCTGGTAGGAGGGAAAGGCCGTGGGGTCACGGGGTGAGGGGAAAGGCGGGGGACTGCAGTGTCAGAGATGGAGCAGGCTCAGGGCATCTGCACAGGGTCACAGGCTGACTCAGGCCACACCTGAACCTTCCTGTCACTCTCACCCCGCCCCGCCCCATAGCAGCTCTGGGAGCCACGCCCCCACCTGTCACTCTCAGCCCGTGCCCCGCCCCCAGCTTCCATAGAGCAGAGTTTAGAAGGTTATAAAAGTTCCCTCTCATTCACACTCTGAGAAGAATCATGGGACATTGTGTCTTCCACTGTGTAGTGTAGGGAAGCGCAGTCTCCCAGAACACACTGAGCCAGGAGTTGAACATTCTCTCTGTTGTTCATATGCTATTGTGTGCTAGTCATGGTTAAAAAATATCTCCAAACTTCCCGTGACTCCTGTCATCTGGGGAACACGCCATTATGCTAAATCCAAAATGCCTGGATTATAAAGATCCAACCCCCGTCCTGTCCAATATCAGTACCTGTGCAGACATTCACTGAGTTATCATGCTGATGTCTTGTCTGATAATCAGTCCCTGGCAGTCAGCGCCATTTGATGAAACATTTCTCTGTTGATGTTTGTTCACACCTCATTGCGAAGTTTGAGAACAATTTCATACATTTTTTCTAAAGGACATGAAAGATTCCACATGGCATTTCTGAGAGAGAATTGAATTGCTAATGTTATTATGTACCATATATTTTTCATCCATGGCTAGTTGGTATTTGTTTTGAAACAGTTCTGTGTTTCATTATATTGCAACAACACAAATGTATGTCTATGATGCCAATTTATGTAACTTGGTTAGATTCCAACCAGTGCCACCGATGGAGCATTACATTTGATTTATATTTGTTTGAACTACATTATTTTTGGCCCATAACATTCACACTGATTTAAATAGAATATTTAACTCCACTTTTGGAATGGTTGCTAAGTCACTGGCTTAAAATAAAATCTGGCTGTGGAGTTTACTGCACTATCTTAGATAATATGAAAAAAAATTGACTTCATACTTTTGTTGAATTATGCTTTGACAATTTGAATATTTTTCAGTACTTCTGCAGACCCGTATATTGGGAAGATTGAGTGCCTTGATACTGTGATATTCTATCCTTGTTGTATATTGTGTGGTAGTATCATGTCTAATGCATTGGGAATGTGTGTTGAGGCTGACTCTGCACTCCATTGTGACCCCTATGGAAATTCTTTCTTGGGCTGTGGCAGTCTTTTGGAATTCATTTGGTGCACATGAGCACTGGACTTGGATCCATACCATACTCATTACAGGCAGAATACAGTTCAAATATAAACGTCCTTCAATGAGCTTGAATTTGATTTTGCCAAGATTGAGAGCTGATAGTCCATGTTGTTTTCCACAGAGAAATCATCCATGTCCTTGGAAAACAGATCCCTGATCTCTGAGCCCTCTGCACCAAGCCAAGTTTCACTCAGCAGCCTGATATCCCAGGAAGACCTCCCTTCTCCTGCCACCTCTCCGCATACCTTCATCTGAAACATAAAGAACTGGAGGTCTGGAAAAAGACAGACTAAGGATTCCCATCAGATGATGGCCACACCAGGATCAACAAGGTGCATGCCCTCCCAATACCCACTACAATAAGAATTTTTATGGACCAACATTTTCAGGAAACCCTTGAAACAACACAGTCAGCAAAAGTCATGCATACATAATACATAATACCTCCAAAGAAGGCCTACAACAATACAGCAAGCCCGGGATAGCAAGAAATATAGGAAAATGACTGCAATCCAACCTTGTAAAGATGATAGTGTTATTTAAATAGAAAAAGTGTCAAAGTTGAAGATTATCTTGGAAAAATAATAAAGATAAAATGGTAGACAGGACATATTTATAAAATAAATAAATTTATTTTGTATTTTTACTATTTTACCATTATTATTTTCCAATAAATTCTTCAATTTTAACATTTTTCTTCACCTACTTAATACAGATCTTTTTGAGCTTAAAAGACACTTTAATCTGGATATAGAGCAACAAAGCCACAAATTTTTGTTATTACGATTACTGTTGTTGTTTTTGTTGTTGTTCTTGTTATTACTATGAGCCAGTATTTGTCTGTAAATACCACTGGCTCTCCTGGAACTCACTTTGTAGGCCAGGCTATTCACAGAGATCCACCTGCATTGTTCACTCCCACAATGATGGGTTATGGGTTTACCTGAGACCTGAACGGTCAGTAGATCACTTTATTATCTGTGGCCAGTTCCTAAATAACCATATTGATTCAATGATATCTTTTCTTTGGGAATCACAGACCTGAGAAAACAGGAGCCTGGGATGTTTGATTGCATATTTCTGGGCGTGCAGGGTCCATGTGAGGTTGTGCTATTTATTAAACAACCAAAAAAGACCAGGAGTGACCTGTGACTAAAAACAATGTGACAACATCTGAACCACCATGAACATTGTTTCACTCACATTATTATTATTATTATTATTATTATTATTATTATTATTATTATTTATTATTCTTTTTTTTTCAAAGTATAAGCATCCACCTCATGGGAAGCTCTTAAGGTGGTCATGGGGATCCTCACTTTGTGTTTAGATGGAAAAGTTCCTGTTTCCCTGTTGGTTTCATGGTACAATTTTGCCAGATAGAAATAATAATAATGACAATGATAATAATAATAATGATTACGATAATGATGATAATAATGATAGTAACATATTAAATAACATAAGGGACTTAATCAGTTTCAAGTTTTATTTTCTATTCTGTTTCATGACAGAATATTGGTGGATATACTTAATAATAATAATAATAATAATAATAATAATAATATAGTTAATAATGACAATGTACTTAATAATATACTTAATAATAATAAAAATGTACTTAATATTAATACAAATACACTTAATAATATAGTCAATAATAATAACTATAATGCACTTGTGGATAAAAATAATGATAATTATCAAAAATAAATAAATATTATAATATAGTTTATAATTGTAACAATACAGTTAATGATAGTATACTTAATAATAATAACGAACTTCATAATAATAATGTAGTTAATATTATAAACAATATAGTTAATAATATACTTAGTGATAATAATGGTAACATAATTCTGTATAATAATAACTAATAAAAATAATACTATAGTTGATAATGATAGGAATATTTTTAATAATACAATTAATAATAGTAATAATAACAGTAATAATAATGATGATGATAATAATAATACTGAAGTTAGAACATAGTGGACATAATTGGTTTCAAAGTTCATTTCCTTGTCTGTTTATGGCAGAATTTTGGTGGATATAGTAAATTAATAATAATAAAGTCAATATAACAATGCTATTAATGTAGTTAAAAATAACAATAGTTAATAATATACTGGAGTCAATGAATTTCAAGTCTTATTTGCATGTGTGTTTCATGACAGAATTTTGGTGGATATAGTTAATAATAATAATAATAATAATTGTATAGTTAATAATAATATAGTTAATTATGATAACATCGTTAATAATAATGTAGATAATTATGATAATTATAATAATGATAATGATCATAATAATATAGATAATAACAGTAATAATGATAATAATAATAATAATAATAATCCCGAGCCGTAAGTGTTGTTGTCCATACGTCTCTGACTGTTCCAGGCATTGCGAGACCTGACGCAGTTCTGAAGTTGTCCGCTCATTTGTGCGTGAGGCAGCGTCTCTTAGGGAATAATAAAATAGTAATAAAAATACTAAATCTGCAGCACGAAGAAATAATAGCATAAAACAGCCCACGCGGTGTGATGGATGCCATGGGCGTGGTCAGCCTTTAGGAGCACACCTTCCAGACCCTGAGCTCCTGCAGAATTCCACCTCTGCCTGCCTGTCACAATCCAATCCTGTCAGCACAGCAAATGCTCAGAGGAGCAAAAACACATATGAGGTTTCAAATCACCTTAGAAAAACAACTCAGGCCTGCTGACAGCCTAGCAGAACTTGGCTTGGGGGACAAGTCATAGCTACTAGAGAAGGGGATCCAAATTGTGAGCACTGAGATAATCACCACCTGGAGCACCGGTGCCTCTGCGCCCTCTGTGGTGAAGAAGTCGCTGGGCTGCAGCTCTGTAGGAGAACTGAGGATCTGCAAAAGGAGACTTGAAAAAAAAACCATGAAAGAATTCTTAATTATCTGGAATTTTAGAGGAATAATCTTGAGCAAGAGATTACAGCAGTGATGCATTTGAAATTAATTATTGACTTACTAAACAAATAAAGATAGAATGGATTAGGTAGTATTCATTCTGTTTCTATCATGGTTTCTTAGGTGGTCCCCACAATAAATTTTTTTGTATAGAAAAAAAAAACAGAATATCAAGTTCATCCACAAGAAAAGGAATTTTCATTTAGAGAAGTGATAACACCATTCCATTCCACGGTGTTGGCAAAAGATGATGTAATAAGGACCAACATTGATCCCTCTCTGGTTAATGTCTGTGAGTCCATTTATATTACCAAAGAAGGTCTTAAATATCCCAACATTGCTGCATTATAAGACAAAGGCTTTGAAGCCAACTATAAGAAGTTCCTGGAGGTCCTTAAAGAGGAAATGGCTAAGTCACTTACAGAAATCCAGGAAACACAAACAATTGGAGGGAATCAATAAATACCTCAAAGTCACCCAGGAAAACAGAAACAAAAAAGCGGATGAAACCAATAAATTCTATAAATAAAGAAATCATAAACCAAGTGTTGAAGGAAACAAACTATTAGAGACCAAGAAATACAAAAAAATGAAGCAAACACAAACTGAGGGAATACTGGAAATAAAAGTTTAGGAGTGCGCACTGGAACTACAGGCAAGGTTCAGTGAGAGAATACAGAGATGGAAGACAAATCTCAAGCACTGAAAATAAAATAGAAGGGATGGTCACATCAGGAAATAATTGTTGTATCTAATACTTCCTGACATAATATCCACAAAATCCAGGACATTGTGTAAGATCAAAGCATGAGAAGACTAGCAATAGAGGAAGAACACTAGATCAAAGTCTCAGAAAGTACTGACAACAAAATCATACAAGAAAAATTTCCTAACCTAAAGAGTGAGGTACCTAACAAAGTACACGAATCATCAAAAAAACACAAAGAATGGACCATAAAATGAAGTCTCTTCCCTGAATAATAATCAAAATATACAATACAAAGAACAAATACTAAATGATGCAATGATATAAAATCCAAAAAAACATATAAAGGAAGATCTGTTGAAATCACAGATGACTTCTCATTGGAGTCTGTTAATGCCAAAAGGGCTTGCACACAGGTGTTGCAGAATGTACACATGCCCAGATTATTATATGTAGAAAATATTTAATTACCACAAATGAAAAATAAGATAGTCTATGATAAAGTTAAATTTTAATAATATCTGTCTACAAATACAGACCTTCACAAAGTAATCGAAGAAGAATCTATCCTAAAGAAGTTAATGATACACAGGTAGTCAAAAGTCTTGCATTATCTACAAAAGAAGGGAAAGCACACACACACACATACACACACACACACACACACACACCAATACCAAAACACCCTGCAGTATCAAGAAGAAGAAGAAGAAGAAGAAGAAGAAGAAGAAGAAGAAGAAGAAGAAGAAGAAGAAGAAGAAGAAGAAGAAGAAGAAGAAGAAGAAGAAGAAGAAGAAGAAGAAGAAGAAGAAGAAGAAGAAGAAGAAGAAGAAGAAGAAGAAGAAGAAGAAGAGGAAGAGGAAGAGGAAGAGGAAGAGGAAGAGGAAGAGGAAGAGGAAGAGGAAGAGGAAGAGGAAGAGGAAGAGGAAGAAGAAGAAGAAGAAGAAGAAGAAGAAGAAGAAGAAGAAGAAGAAGAAGAAGAAGAAGAAGAAGAGGAACAATAAGAAGAAGAGGAAGAAGAAGAAGAAGAAGAAGAAGAAGAAGAAGAAGAAGAAGAAGAAGAAGAAGAAGAAGAAGAAGAAGAAGAACAACAACAACAACAACAACAACAACAACTACAACAACTACAACAACAACAACAACAACATTATTCCAGGGGTTAAGTATCCCTATTCATGAACCATTCCAATATCCATAATCTCAGTGCACCAATGAAAAGACACAGGCTAATAGAATGGATATTAACACAAACCTATCCTTCTATTACATACACGAATTAAAGCTCAACAGCAACAATAGGCATTGCTTCAAGATAAAGGTGAGTAAATATATATTCTAATCAAATGGACAAAGAACCAGGCTGGTGTAGGCATTTTAAAAATTAGCGAAATAGATTTTGATCAAAGTATAATCAAAATAATTCAAGTAGACTACATATTCCTCAAAGGAATAAATATTACTATAGATGGCATCGTAATTTTTTTAATATTTGCCTTAAATATATGGTCACCAACCTATGCAAAAGAAACATTTTAAGGCCAAAATGATGTATTAAACCTCATACACTTAGAATAATTGATTTCAATACCCCTCTCTGACCAAGGGACACATTCTCCAGACCAAAACTAAACAGAGAAATATTCCAGCTAACTGAGAGCAAGGACATGAATCCAGCTGATATTTTGAAAACATTGTACTGAAATATAAGATAATAAACCTTCTGTTCACCACCTCACAAAACTAACTCATAAACTGACCACATATTCAGACACATTGAAAGTCTTTATACATACAAGGAAATTGAAACAACACTGTGTGTCTCATCAAACCACCAAGAATTACAGCTGCATATCAACAAAACAAGAGAGAACACAAGGTTTACAAACTCATGGGAACTGCACACCACACAACTGAATGAAAAATAGGTTAAAGCAGAAATAGAGGAAGAAATAAGAGATTTTCAGCAATTCAATGAATGTGAATATGCAACATGCACAATCCTATTTAAAACAAAAATAAAAATGGTGCTTAGAAGAAAGTTCATTGCACAAATGCCTACATTAAAAAATAGGAGAACTCACACATATTGGCAATTTAAGACCACAAATTTAAGTCTAGAACAGAAAGAAGTGAATGAGCTATTATAAAAATGGAGTACACATCAAGAAATTATTCAACTGGGGGGAGGCTGAAATCAATAAAATAGAAAGAGAAGAAAACAAGGAAACAATGAAACATGGAGTTGATCCTTTGAACATTTTATTAGAAAAGACAGGCAATCCCTTATTGACAGATAGTGAATATCAAAATTACTGTAATCTAAAATAAAAATGGTGAAAAAAATAAAAGACAATAAAGAAATTGAGAGAATGATAAAAACCTAGACTTGAAACAAAACCTGTCTTCCTCTGAGTTGGATATTGTAAAAGAAATGAGAAATGTCCTGGATAGCATCCACTTACCATATTTAAATCAAACTATGACAAACAATTTTTAAAAAGATATATTTCTTTATCTATCTATTTATCTATCTATCCATCTATCTATTTAATGTATATAAGTACACTATCACAGACTTCAGACACACCAGAAGAGGGCATTAAATCCAATTATGGATGGTTGCTAGTGATCATGTGTTATCTGGGCATATAACACAAGACCTTTGGAAGAGCAGTCAGTGCTCTTACCCACTGAACTATCTCTCCAGCCCTAGGATAAACAACTTAGACGTAAACATCTAGAAAAAGAGAAGGTACTACAAATCTGCCACCAAAAGGAACCCCGGACAGTGAGTTTCAGGGTAGAATTCTACCAGACTTCCAAAGAAGAGTTAATGAGAATACTCCTTAAAGTATTTAACAATATAAACACAGAACAAACATTAACTGATTTATTTTGTGAACCCATGGTTGCTCAAGTAGCCAGTCAAAAAAGACTAAGCAACAAAAGAGAATTACAGAGCAATTTTCTTTAAATTCACAAATGCAAAAATACTTAATAAAACAAAACAAATAAAAAAGCAATCTTTACACATTACCTAGGTCAAATATTGGCAATTTCTGGAACACATGGTCTTTGCCACTAAGAAAACACTACCCAGAAGATTTAACCTCAGAAATGCTGATTTCTTCATCATCACCTCTAATTACTTAGCTGTAGCTAACTTGTATGTATTGTTCCACTAGTTCCTTCTATTCTTACAACTAAGACAAAGCCACATGGACAAAGCTTCTGAGTTCTGCTACTTCCTGAGGCTGGAATATGGATGGCCCCTTCTATTACATTATCATCAGCTTTTTTCCCCCAAAACTTCACTGCCTAAGCTTGGGTGTCTTGAAACTTGCTCAGAAATCTAACTTGATCTCAGAGATCTGTATGGCTGTCTCATGAATGCTGGACTAAAAAGCATGTAACAAAATGCCTGAACCTAAGCTTTTCCTTTTAGAACTTAAATTGAAAACACAGAATAGCAATCAAACCCATCCCTTTTCACTTTGACACAAATTTGAATCAACATATGTCGACATGAAAACGATAACCAGGTAATAATAATTCCTAACATGACACATTTCACTTTCATACAACTGCAAATCTGTAAGATTAGACGGATGGAATAAGGCCCTAATATAACCATTCCTTTAGTATCTTTGAATATCCTTGAATACAAGGTTTACCATCATTCAACTTCCTGGTGATGCTTTGCTTTTTGAACCTTAAATTTTGTATTACTGTGTTGGGAGATTGCTATGCTTGATCAAAACAGTCAGGCCAAATTCTATGCGGGGATTTTTGAGACTTCCTTTGTCAATGCAATCAGTGTAAACCATAACCTCAAGAAGACTGTTCAGACAAGGGTAATAGGCAGCAACATTCTTTACCATAACATCCTAAGAAACAGATAAAGGTAATCATGAGGAAATACTGGACCTAAAGAAGACTAAAGCCAGCAGAACATTCACCAAACTCTGCATCTCCATGTCTGATGTCAAAGTGTTCTTCAGGTCTCCAACTCCTTTCTGCTATGTTCACTGAAGCAAAATTCGTTCCCTTTGACTGGTTTTATTCAATTCCTGATCAGGTATCATACAGTTCTCACATCTCAAAAACTTGGGGTCTCTAAGATAACTTCAATTTCACAGGTTCTTGTTTCAATGTCCTGGATCCACACATGATCTTCGCTGCTCCTCCAAAGAGATTGGGTCACTTTTCCAGCTCTGCCCTCTGTATCACTTTAAGCTCTGGTTGACTCCATTCTCCTGCTCCTGTTGTTCGTGCTGTTCATCCCCTGGTACTTCCATGTTCAAGATGCTGGGTTCTTCTGCTAGAACTAGTCCTGACCCATAGCCTCCCTTATGCTTGCTCAATGGTGCCAAGCCTCAGCTGTTCTGCATGACAACTTCATGAACTCAAATTTAATACCACCTGGGTTATTCAAAGCCCAGTTGCACCATTATGTCCAACCTTGGTGATCTCTAGAACACACCTTTTTGTCACTCAGAAAATACCAGTCAGTTTTCACCACAGTGATGCTGATTTCTTCTTCATCACCTCTAATTACTCGCTAGCCAGCATCAATTGTCTCAGTATTATTACCATTTAATACCGAGCTGCTGAGTTCTGCTGCTACTAGGCCTGGAACGTGGCTCCTTCCATTCCATTATCAGCAGCTTTCAATATTTCAAATACATCACTGCCTAATCTTGGCTTTCCTGGAACTTGCTTAGAGATCTACCTTGACCTCAAAGATCTGCATGACTCTGTCTCGTGAATGGTGGGTTAAAAAGCATGTAACACCAAGACATGAACTAAGATTTTCTGTTTATGTTTTAAAATCAGAACCCATAATCCAAATCTATCCCTTGGCAATTTGACATACTTGTATGTTCATATGTCTACATCAAAACAATAACCAGGTAATAATAATTCCTAACATGATACAGTTCACTTTCATACAACTGCAAATCCATATGTTTAGCTGAATGTAATCTTGTCCTAATGTAACCATTCCTTTAATGCCATTGAATATCCTTGATCACAAGATTAAATTTCATTCAACTTCCTGATGATGCCTTTTATTTTGAACCTTTCTTTTTTTTATTTTTCCTTTCTTAGTTTCTATGCTTGTTAAAACCTTTCAGGCCAAATTCTATGCAGTAATTTTCGTGAGTTACTTTGTCAATACAATTAAAACTGTTTACATTAATTGTAACATGTGCAATATGGACTAATGTTTCTCCACAACAATATTCTTGATTCTCATAAAATTCCTTCTCACCAAACTGAACGATATTACTACAAGAATATTAGTATCACCAAATTTTCTATGAACTATTTGCTTATTAGAATGTTTTGGAAATAAATTTATCACTATTAAATGTGCAATTTCTAAATACTATGAGACAATACAGATTGGCAAATCCACAGCACAGGTCTAATGGAGCTACCTTTCAAATGGATACCCAAATAAGATACCGGATCTTGAGGTACATGGTTTTGTAAGAATATTATAATCATATCTACACTTAAATGACTGCTTTTTTACACTCTTGCTTTTTGTTGGAGATTCTATAAAATATTAAAATTTTCTCAGAGACAAATTTGTATCAGCTTGAACATGAAAATTACCTTTCATGACTTCTATTATTTCGATAATGTTCTTCAAGATGATGCTCTTCCCAATTATAGCCTAAAACACAGTACCAGAAAATGAATGATATAGTATTTGAAAATAGCCAAAATTAAAGGTACTGTGAATTTTAACTGCACCGTGATAGTTACAGTGAAAATTCAGTGAAACTGAATTATTCAGCTCAATTATTATACAATTGAAATAATAGAAGATCATCAATAACCAAGAAATATTTGTTTCCTTCTGAAAGAAAAATAACAGTCTTACCTATAGCTTTGAGGTTCAGGTAGGTTTCCGACATCACATTTTTGTAGAGAATCTTCTGGGAAGGATCCAGCAAATTCCACTCTTCCTCGGTGAAGTTCACATACACATCATCAAATGTCACTGTATCCTAAATATTCCATACATGTGTATAACACAAAACATGAAACTATCATCACTGTAAAGGAAATATATGCTTCCTCAAAAACATATTCATATAATTTTGGCACTTGCTTCACTTGTTCTCTGACTCAGAAGTTATAATCAATGTTTCATTTTAGAAGGACCTTGAATTATAAGTTACACCTGTGTCACTTTTGAACACTTTGAATAGGATACAGCTTTGCCAGAGAATTGCAAATTGAGAGGGAGATGCAGAGGAAACAGATCCACAATAGCGATCACACATCTGAAAAATTTTATGAACAATTGCTAACTACAAACATGATGGGCAAGCTGGGTGTATTTTCTCATATCTTTAATCACAGAGGCACAGTCAGGTGTATGCCATATACCTAGACACCGGAATGACTTTTGTAATGTGTTCTAGGAGAATAAAATATATATTTTAAGACCCTCAATCCCTACAAAAAACAACCATGGGAAAAAATGATACTGAACTCAAAGTTCTTTATGAAAGTTCCTACAAAGAATTATAAATTCACAGAACATCTGTACTCACCTGGCAGAAATATGAAGTTTAATCTATAACATTTGGTCAAATTTCAATACTAAAGATATGGATGAAAAACCACGGAGCCGGGCGGTGGTGGTGCACACCTGTAATCCCAGCACTCTGGGAGGCAGAGGCAGGCGGATTTCTGAGTTCGAGGCCAGCCTGGTCTACAACGTGAGTTCCAGGACAGCCAGGGCTATACAGAGAAACCCTGTCCCGAAAAAAACAAAATCCAAAAACAAAACAAAACAAAACAACAACAAAAAAGAAAACCCACACAAAAATATGCTTATATTATAAATACAAGACATGTGTCTTTTGTGGTTTCTCTACCACTTTAAGGACAGACAAAGTTACACAGCAAAATTTGTTTAGGGAAAGAAAAGCAAAAAAAAAATTAATATAAAAATATAAAACAACTAGACTTGTAAAATAGATTATCACTGATTAGCAAATGTATCTATTGTATTTTATATGATTTAAAGAAAGAGATTATAGTGGTTTGGGAGCATGAGAAGAAAGTTGAAGGGTCAGTTTCAACCACAACATGGAACACACCAAGGACACAATGTTTTCCCTCTAAAAGAAATGCGGGGTAAAATCTGGAGCAGAGAATGAGGTCATGGCCAAAGAAAATTTACCCCAATTGAGAGTACCATCCTATGGACAGGCACCAATCCATGACATTATTAATGACACTATGTTATGCTCCCACACCAAAGCCTTGAGTAATTGTCCACTGAGTGGATCCACCCCCCAGCTGAATGAAAAAGCTGCAAAGATCCAGAGTCAAACCTTGCATGGACCTTGGGGACTCTTGTGGAAGAGTTTGTGGAATGATTGAAATCCCTAAGGATAGGAACTCCACAGGAAGACCAAGAGAATCAAGTAACAAGCACCCCTGGGGGCACTCAGAGACTAAGCCACCAACCAAAGAGCATACACAGGATGGACTAAGTCCCCTGGCACATATATAGCAGATGTGCAACTCACAGGCTCAGAAGGTCTTCTAATAACTACTGTAGCAGTGGATTTCCCTATAGCTGTGTGTGGGGGGGTGGGATATCTTTTGAATCTGTTTCCTTAACTGGGCTGCCATGCCTGGCCTCAGTGTGAGAGGATGCACTTAACTCACAAGAGAATTGATGCACCAATTTTCGGGATACCTGGGGGTCCCTAAACCTCTCAAAGTAAAACAGAGGAGACTGGGGGAGGGAATCTGCCATAGCAAGGGACATACAATGGGGATAGTGATAAGGGTGATATTGAATATATAAATTATTGGAAAAGCAAAAAAAGAGAGAAAAAATAAAATTTTCATTCCACAAACACTATCCTGGAAGGTATCTGGAATGGCTCCTACCAGAAGTTCTTCCACAAGCTTCACAAAGAAAGACAGACAGGACAGACAAGCAGCCAAAGACATCATCCTATCTAGAAGCTTTTTGTTTCAATCAACTGCATCCTGACCCTTGACACTATGGGTAAATATTCATCCTGTGATGAAAATGCATTCAGTCTTTCTTCAGGGATCCTAACAGTCTGCAGGAGCTCCTAAACTGTTCAAATGTCTAAAGTCTCTTCTGACACACAAGGCTAAATCTTGAAAGTCACATCTTTTAACATTTTGGCTACTTCCTTTCCCTGTATACATCTTTCTATGGTAGATTTACCAATACCTTAGTTATCTCAACAAGTTGTAGTCACAAAATGCAACTCAAGCATCATCCTCATAATTTCACTGCAATGAACTTCCCTGGGGTGCTGACTGTACAAAAGAATGGTGTAATAGTGCCAAACTGAAACCATACAGGAATAATCCTTAATCTTGAAATTTATTATCTATCAGTTTTCAGAAGACATACCATATGTATAATCCTCTCAAGTTTGACTTCTACGTTGATGGACTTTGCGTCACTTAAACAACATTTGCAGCAGGTTTTATTAAAAGTTCCTTCTTGCAATTAGGAAACACATTGCCTACTCCTTTTATGAATTTAAGACTTAGCTGGAGGAAGTGTTACACTTAGGATATGTTCTTAGCCATCTATCCACAAGGGTATGTGCTCCACTAAGTTCATATCTGTTTCATTTATAACAGCTTGAAAGTAAGAAAAAAATTAAGATGTACCTCAACCAAAATATGGATACAGAATATAATGATCATTTACAAAATGGAATTATATTTAGCCTGTAAAAACTATGACAACATGAATTTTGCAGGCACATCAATACGTCTAGATACCATCATTCTAAATGAGGTATCCCAGACCCCAAAGGACATGCATATATGTACTCACATACAAATGAATAATAGCCATAATGTACTGGATATCCCTGCTGCCTTTCTTGGCCCTGAAGAAACTAAACAAGAAGGAAGCCTAAGGGGCTGGATTGATGACTCAGCAGCTAAGAGTACTGACTGCCCTTTGGAAAGACTTTAGGTCAAATACCAGCAAGCACATGATGGCTAACAACCACAAGTAATGAGATCTCACACCCTCTTCTGGTGCGTCTGAAGACAGCTAGGAGTGTTCATATATATAATAAATAAATCTTTAAAAAGAAGGAAGTCTAAAATGAGCATGGTTGAATCTCACTCAGAAGTAGAAATAAAATAGTCATAGGAGACAGATGAAAGAGAAAGAACTGGAAAGGCATGTAGTTAAGAAAGGGGATGGAGAAGTAACAAAAAGTTGTGGTGAGGAGAAAAGAAGGGCCATAGGGTGAGGAAAATTAATTGAACTCTGCAGCTGTTAGGGGTCTAAGAGTTTAAGCATCTTTAGAATGTGCCACAGACCATGAAAGGGAGGGCAACAGGGAATCTACGGGGTTGATTGTAGCTGAGATAGCAGTGTGTTATGGACACTGAAGAGGGCCAGATTCTGCAGCCAGGCTGTGCCCCCAATGCAGTTAATTATACCAACCAAACCATAAACCTTTCCACCCAAAACTTGTCCTGTCTACAGGAAATGCAGGCAAAAAGATGGAGCACAGAATGAAGGAATGTCCTAACAATAGCCTGTCCAAATTGAGACCTATCCCATGGTTAAGCAACAATCCCTGACATTACTGAGGAAATACTTTCTTACACTTAAAGAGAGTAGTTTAGCATACTTGTCCTCTGAGAGTGTCCATCCAGCACCTGACAGAATCAGATGTAGACACCCACAGCCTAACATTTGACAGAGTCCAGGGGGTCTTTTGGGGGAAAGGATTGAGGGTCTCCAAAGGAATAGGAAGTTCATAGGAAGAACCTCAATGTCAACTAACCCAGACACTAGGAGGCACTCAGAGACTGAGCCACCAACCAATAAACATACACAGAATGGACTAAGGTCCCCATAATATATGTAGTTCATGAGCTACTCAGTCTTCATGTGTTTCCACCAACAAATGGAGCAGGAGATATATCTAATGGCTTCTTGGCCTTTTGACTCAAATCAAGTATAGGCGATGTCCCTTATGCTCTTGAATGTCTGTCCAAACTGTTCTCCAAACTTGGTTGCCTTGTCTGACCTCAGTAAGAGAGATAATCCTAATCATCCAGAAATGTGAAATGCCAAGGTTGGTAGATACTCCCGTGGTCCCCGAGCTCCTTAGAGAGATAAAAGGAGTTAGGAATGAAGGACTGTGTAAAGTGGAGTGAAGAGATGGTAGCAATTTGAATTTAAATAAAATAAATAAATAATAAATAAATAAGTGGGAAAATGAACAAACATACACATTAGAATGAAAATATAGAAACCAGCACATTCATTTCAAATTTTCCCCCACTCAATATTTCAGGGTGTAAGCCAAGGAGAAAAGATTCTTGGAAAAATATCACACGAATGACCTCTCTCTAAAAATTTCAGAGTCTATTTTCCACTCAAATATTATGATCTCGATTTCTTCTGGTTGCATATTGTCAACACTCCAAACTCACAATCCTATAAGAACAACTGATTAAACTCCATGAACAGCTTTCTATGACTTTTGCCATCTCAATTTCTAATAATTTCCATATCCCTCAAAACAAAACCTAGACTCTCTCCAGCAGCAAAATCATCTATTGATACCATTTTTTTTTGTTGTTGGTGGTGGTGTTCTAACTTGCTACTATCTTGCTGTGGTAGAATCCTGAGCCAAAAACATCTCATAAAAACAATAATAAATCGTTCTGGCAGATATCAGTTCACTACTTTGGGAGCATAGAATAGAACAGAAGCTACAAACAGTAGACAAAAGCACGGACAAACATCATCTCTTGGCTTGTTCTTCAGATCGGTCTATGTGGCATGCTCAGGAAGTCATCTTATCCATCCTAGGCCCACTTGCTTCTGAATATTGTCACACTCATAATCATCAACACTATCACTCACAGACATAGCAACTGCCATTTTGATGAGGACACATCCACAACTGAGGCTCCTTCAGATGACTGTAGCTCTGAAATGTAGAAATGATGGCAGCTTCACCTCTCTCCTGACTATGGATCCTTGTGGATTGCTAAGCGTATCTCTTACTGCCCACTTCCTCTCGAAGCTTTTAACATTAGTCAGCATTTCCTCTTCAACATCCCAACCAAACAGGTCAGAAAAAGGGGCAACAGTCACCCAACATTTTCTGAAAATCTAGACAGCAAACCATAAGCCAGGAGTAAACTCCCACCCAAAAAAGACACCCTGAGAAACCAGTACCTAGAGCCATAATCACCATGAATGCAGCTGCCCAAACACCAGCATAGGATAATAATGAATACTGGCCAGGAAAATAAATCACCAACCTCAGGTTCTCACTCTCTTCCCTTGCCCCATACATCCTCTTTTGTAGCAGATCTCTTCCATGTTTTATTTAGTTTATTTACTCAGGACATGTCAGAGAATGAAAAGGAGAAGGAGGAGGAGCAGATGAAAAGAAGAAAGAGAAGGTGAATAACAAGGAAGAAGAAGAAGAAGAAGAAGAAGAAGAAGAAGAAGAAGAAGAAGAAGAAGAAGAAGAAGAAGAAGAAGAAGAAGAAGAAGAAGAATCAATCAACATAAAGGTCTAGAAAATATTTAATATTTCAAATGAAATCATGAATGAAAACTCTCTTAAACTAAAGAAGATGCCTGTTAATGAATTGGAAGCATCAAAAGTAGAAAAAAAAATGAGAAAGAGGTCCTTCATTTGCCGCATAAGAATGAAAACACTAAACATACAAGTTAAAGAAATATAAAAAAACTACAGCAGAAAAAATAAGAAACTAAAGAAAATAAAAACTTGTAATGTATGAAATCAGAACTATTAGATTCATATCCATCTTCATTTTTTAAGGAATTAATTCCTTACTTCTACAATGTTCTCCCTGAATGTATTACTCCAGGCCAGGAGAGGGCACCAGGTCCCATTACATATAGTTATGAGCCACTAGGTGGTTGCTAAGAATTGAACTCATGGCCTGGGTAAGTATAGCCAGAGCTCTTAACCTCTGAGCCATCTCTCCAGTCCTATTCCTGCCTTTTTAGTGTAAAATACAAAAAGTGTTTGACACAGGTGCTTCATAGTCACAGAAACCACCCATGCTTCTACTAGAAAGCAACTGGTCCAGATGTTCTGGACAGAATTACAATCAGCCATGATACTTAAGTTATTCAGAGGTCATGGCCTGAAATGGCAAGTAACAAGAACCACTAGAAACCTCACAGGAAGTCACATCTGGCTGATGCTTCTGATCCAACCCCATAGAGGACCCACCACCCCAGTGCATACAGCTCAGCCTCATGTTCCTCCCCATTGTGGGCAGATATTGTGTGCTCACCATGTCTTGATTTCAGAGTTTCCCTGAGGTCCCCTCACAGCACACAACAGCAGAGCTCAGAGCAGGACGCAGAGAAGCATTCAAGCTGCACACCCACAGGGAGAAGCATTCAAGCTTCTCACCCTCAGAAGGAGAAGATGAGGGTGAGAGTGAAGATCAATCAGCATAAATGTCTAGAAAACATTTCCAATAAAATCCTAAATGAAAATTTCCTAACTAAAGAAGGTGCTGTGTAAGAATAGCCAGAGTTATTATAAATATATAGCCAGAGTTAATGTAAAAGCATGCAAAATACCAAAGAGATTGGGGAAAAGTCCCTTTACTGCACAATAATTGAAACACTAAGCATCTAAAGTAAAGCAATAAAAAAAAAAAAACTACTACAGAATTAACAAAACTAACAAACAAAAAAACAAACAAACAAACAAAAATCAAGTTACCCTAGGTCCTAGCCCCGCCCATCCCACGGCCCTTCACCAGGGCCAGCTGCAACTTGATCATTAATGTTCCTTGGGAAAGCGCCAGCCCAGACCTCTGTAAACTCTACCAGATCTTTGTCGTTTCACAGCCCAGCCTGTGTCATTAAGGATCAGAATGCAGTTTATTGGCCTGTGAATTCCCTTCCTGTCTCATCAGCTCACAGACAGAAGCCAGGGCTGGGAACAGCCCAGCGATCCATGGCGGACAGGCTCGGCTTCTGTTCCCACAGGAGGGTTGTGCTAGGAGTCCACTGTGCCCGCCTGGAGGAGCACAGAGCGGGTTTGCACTCTGCCCCACTGCAAACTTTCCAGAGCGGGAAACCTGCATCTTTCCCAGCCACTGTCCCTGCCTGGAGGAGCACAGAGAGAGTTTGCTCTCTGCCCTGCTGCAAACTTTCCAGAGTGGGAATCCTGCGCCTTGCCCGGCCACTGTCCTGGCCTGGAGGAACACAGAGAGGGTTTGCACTCTGCCCCACTGCAAACTTTCCAGAGCAGAGCTGGAAGCCCGCGCCTTGCCCGGCCAATGTCCCTGCCTGGAGGAGCACAGAGAGGGTTTTCACTCTGCCCCGGTGCAAACTTTCCAGAGCGGGAAGCCCACGCCTTGCCAGTCCACTGTCCCTGCCCACAACACAGAGAGGGTTAGCACTCTGCCCCGCTGCAAACTTTCCAGAGCGGGAAGCCTGAGCCTTGCCCGTACACCGTCCACACCTGGAGCACAGAGAGAGTTTGCACTCTGCCCCGCTGCAAACTTTCTAGAGCAGAGTGGGAAATTAAAGTTTCTCTTAACTAATATTCAAGTAATATTGAAGAAATATATACAAATATGTGTTAAAATTGAAGAATTAGCTGGAAAATAATAATAGTAAAATGGTAAACACAGAAAAAATATATATATACTATATAATATATACAAGATTACTCAGATCTGACACACTGACCAAAGAGAACAAAACAGAATAATCTTGTTTTCGTGAACCCTGTCCACAGGCATCATCTCCAAGCAAGACCGTCCTGAGAACAGCCCTCCTGTCCTGACTCTCCACATGGTGAAGGTGACCCTGGAACTGCCTTCTAACAAGTTCATGTGGCCAAAGCCTAGGAAGAAAGTGGACATCTCAAGTCTTCTGCTGCCAACGTGATGGGCTGGCTCTTCTCTCCATCCTGACCCAGGTCTCCACAGCTAACACATTTGGAAATAAAGCACAGCACTTTCCCATTGTTCTGACACTGACAAATCTCAGTGGCTGAGACCTCTGGCTTTTGAAAGGGAGGTGATCAACATTTGTGTCCCAGGAGAGTCTCCCGGGATGGGCACCTCAGCTTCTGTTCAGTAGAGGAAGAGCATTAACAGGAAGAAAAAGCCTGTTCCCCATGACATAAACAATCCCTTGTCTGAACATTCTAGTGAATCCGGGAGAGCTCTGGGCATCTCCTGTGATGTCTCTAGTGATGTCACAACACCCACTGCTCTCAGGGCTTTCAATTAGTCCTTAGAGAGTTCACCCATATTTATGTCTGCAAGATGGAGGAGGTGTGTACTTGAGAGTGAGAATCGGGAGCTTAGAGAAATGAGAAAGTGAGGCCAAAGTAAGCTGGCTTCCCATCTCACTGTAAACCAGCAAGGAAAATGTGGTCCTGGGAAAGTCACAGGGAGTCATGGAACAGTGATGTGAAAAATTCTGGGATTAGGCACACTTTAGCCAGGCTTTCCAGTAATGCATAAACATACCTGTTTGATTTGTGTTTTCTTTTTTTTGTGTTTTCTTTTCTTTTTCTAGTGTATCCTTTCTTTGTCAGTGTCAGCTCAAAAAAGATGAGGTGACAAAAGGCAGAGAGTTACAAAATCTTCTGCCCAGATTCTCTGGATGTTGATCTTTGAAACGCCCTGGTTTGTCTGGAACTGTTTGGGGTCCCATTAGATCACTTCCTCCACTTTTTACTCTCTGACATACATCCAGTCTCAGTAAGTCAGTGATGATCCATAAATTATGAATCAGTTGTAGGAGAAGACTTAGCTTGGAGATAGATTTTAAGGAAGAGGTGTCTGATAGTAGAAAAACAAATGACTAGAATTGTGGGGCAAGCTGGTGTCCTATTTTCTCCTCAAGAAAACTTACAACCAGATTTCTCTTTGTTCAATCATCTTTATTTTTGATCAGTTTTCGCTGAAGATCTCCAGGCAGCTCTCTTCCTCTCTATGTGCTGCCTGTGATAGTTCTCCAAGCAATTCTCTCTTGCTAATCTGAAAACTTTACCTTGATAGGTTTTTTTCTTGCAGCTCATAGGTCCAGTCACTTATATTATATATAAATGCAGTAAATAACTTCTGCTCTCTTTTTGATTATCCTACAAATCAGAATCCTGTGAAAGTAGCCCCTTGCTACTTAGGAGACAACAATCATATATTTCCCTTAAACTTAGCAAAATAATTTAGAGAGCTGCTTGCCACTGTTAAGCACAAATGATAAGCATGCTGTGGGTACCCTTTCTAGAAATTACAACTTCTACAGCACCTGTGACTAACCTTGCTCTATGCCTGGCTGCTCTTGAACTCAGTAGTCTGACTGCCTTTAAAAAAATAGATCTCTTTTCTTACTATGATTCAGAGACTTTGGCACACAGTTCAACTGCATTTGCTACTTTAGTTTTGTGAAGCCCCTTTAACAATCCATATTGCATCGTTATATTTTCAGGTAGTTGAGAAACTAGCAGTATTCCAAGTCATATTTTAAAGAATTTTCCATACCCTAATGGCTGTCTAGAAAGTCCCAGGCTATACCATTTGCTGAGCAATTTGCCACCTCTTGCTTCTGTATTCCAGCTAGCTCTGATTATCAGGGAGTCCTTAACATTTACAAGAAGGATATTTCTCAAATGAAGAATATACAATATGTGCATTATTATATAAAGAAGATTTATAGTCACACAGCTATCAACACTCCTGGAGGCCCATGTCTGCTGGTTTTATCCCACAGGCAGGAACCATGTCATTTTTTTCTGTAACAGAGCTGCCAGTCAAACCCCAACAGCTCTCCTTGTAAGTAGTCAGTTTTCAGCGATATACTCTGAGAACTTCCATGGCAAAAGGTTCTCTTTAACTGTCCCTTTAATTTTCCAGGATTTGACAGACCATTCTCTTGCCACAGACAGACAGAATCGGGACTCCTGTGGGAGAAGAAGGGTCCAGGTACTCAGGTAGGTAAGGAGTTGGTGAGTGACAGACAGACACCACACACCAAAATCGGTTTGAAGCTGCTGCAACTTTACTTCTGCAAACATCTCAGATACAGACACATGATTTAGGGACTACTGTTTGACTTCATGCCACATTACATCTGGTGATGGTCAGAAGTGGGGATTACATGTTTACAACTTGAAACTAAAAAGGACAGAGTAGGAAGGTGTTTTTGAGGGGCGGAGAACCTTTTGTAACGAGATAATGAGTGAATTTTCGAAACAGGAGTTTTGTTTTCAGACTTCATGCTAGGTTCAGAGAAATTACAATTCCTTTTCATAAGTCCTTGAATTTGAAGATTCCCTTGGCAGACAGCCATTATTGGGTGAATAGTACAACTGTCTCTGAGACATTATAATAAATCTTCTTTCTACATACACAGAAAAATTCACTCTCTAATTGAAATATATTGATATAGAAAGTATGTGCTAACACAACTGTGGGTGTTTCCATACCTTACCATTGAAAAAGATTTGTTGACTAATAACAGTGCTCCATAGTGTTTGTCATCTGTTTCCTTGTTTTCTCCCAGGGTTGTTTCATACATATCATCTGGTGAAAGGGAATTGTATGAAGCTGCAAAGCAAAAAACATGTTTCCTAAAATCCCTCTTTAATGTTAAAAGCTTGGCCATCGTTCCACTGATGGGCCAGCTTTATATCACCCATGCAAGTCAAGTAACAGGTTAGCCTCCTTGATTTCAGGAAGAAGAAGGGGACGTGCTGTGAAGAATTCTCAAGCAAGCTATGTAGTCAGGTCATGATGAGTGCAGGATCACTGCCCTCAAAGGGAGGAGAAAGCAGCTGAACCACCCCTCACAGCCTCAGTTGCAATGGTGTGTCCTCCTCCAGTGCTGGGTGGGAGTGCAGATGGATGAGGTTTTTAGAGGACAGGCACAAATGCTATGTGAGTGCAAACCTGACCTGAGATGTGAAAGATCTGGCCCAGGACTGGAAGCACACTCTAACCTTGAGGAGGGGTAAGACTCACTGCCCAATCAAGGACACCAGGCAAACATGCCAGTAAGACTAAGAGGAGGGTTCTTCCTGCTGCCTTGTTGAAGTTTGTTTTGGCTTAACAGGCTTGAATGGTTCTCTGTGTCCTGCTTTCTATGCTGCTCTTGGGTGCTGTGTGACGACCTCAGTAAGTTATGTTTTTGAGACATGTTGAGCACAGGGTCTCTGCCCATGATGAGGAGAACATGGATGAGCTGGGGTGACGGTTCATTCCTGGTGCTGGATGGGAAGCATCAGTCAGATGTAGCCAGATATGGCCACCTGTGAGGTCCCTTGTGCTGCTCCTCACTACCTGCATCAGGCTGTGACCTCTGAAAAACTTCACCAGCAAGACTGAATCTGCTCAAAGCAGTTGAGCCAGAGACTTGCTTATAATAATAATACAGGGAAGATGCTAATGTAGAGAGCTCTATTTCCTCTTAATTCTACAATTTCTGCTCTTAGCATTCACCACCTATGTATAGGATCCATTTGTTGTTTATTTTTTGGAGCTATTAAAAAGCATCTCATGTGTTGGGTAGAGCTCCAATATGAAATTGAGATACACTAGAGTAGAATTGAAGATGTAAAGGATTTACCAAGCTTAGGAAGTAGTGACAGTATGTAGCATTTAGCTGATGGAGAAGAGCCTTAAATACGCCCCACGGATGAATAGTGTGCTAAGCAGGTCGGTTAGAGACTAGGATGCTGGGGTTCATGCGTTTGCTCACCAGCTTTGTGTAGAAATCTGTCTCCAAACCATGATGGGGATAACTGTAATATACAACCAGCCAGTATGAACATGATAATAGCAAGAAACTGGTCTACACAAAGCTGCTCACACTGTCATTACAGAGTCTCTCTCACACACACACACACACACACACACACACAAAAACTAATGTAGTTACTATGACCATCAGCATGAAGATTTCACATAAAACTTTTCTCTTCCAGCACACAATCACAGGACTCTGGGCCCTACCACACGCACACTTGCACCTCTATGCTTACTGTTGCCCTTCTCCCAAAAGCTAAAAAAAAAAAAAAAAAAAAAAAAAAAAAAAAAAAAAAAAAATGGCCCCGTGCTAGAAGTTCACCGGCAGATGGATGGGTAAAGAGGGAGTAGCACAGAGACAACAGAGCCTCACTCAGCCATAAGACACGGAGGACATTGTGTGACATTATGTTACATGACATAAGCCAGGCTAATAAAGACACATCATGAATGGGGCAGGGCAGGGCGGGACTCTCGTGACACCACCACGGGAACATAGAGTTGGTCACGGAGCACACGTGACATGAGAGCAAATATGGCAGACGGCTGAGTGGGGGGAGGGGGACGACTAGTGGGAGACACGAGACAGGGTGGGGACCAAGGGCCACTGAGAGTGACATGCAGGCCCTCCACACCCACTGAGTGATGTTCTTGTGTCTCAGAGACATACGCACAGTGCATGTGAGCACGGGCCTCGCACACTTCCACAGCAGGTCTGCTATGCTCATGTGACAGTTGTGTAGTGTAGTGTGTTCATGGGATTCCAGAGTGTGTGCACAGAAAGGCCACTCACGCTCGTGTTCCCGGGCTCCTTTCCTTCTTTGGGGTCGTCCTGCCTGACTTCCGTGGGGTGGTTTCCATCTCATTGTGTTTGATTTTACTAAAAGCTTATAAATAAGCAAGGGAGGGGATGCGCATGCCATTGACACGCACACTTGGAGATCAGAAGCAATTGTGTCTCCTAAGTATTATGTCAGCCTGGTGTATAGAATAAGTTCCAGGGCTATACTATGTATTAAAAAACGAAAACAAAATAAACAAACTCTCTCTCTCTCTCTCTCTCTCTCTCTCTCTCTCTCTCTATATATATATATATATATATATATATATACACATACATAATTCCATATATATAATTTCATATATTATATATTATATGCTACATATAATTATTATATATGCATATATAATTACATATTATTATATATAATGTACATTATATTATAAATACTTATATATTATATATTATATATCATGTATATAATAATATAAATGTTTATATAAATATAATATAGAATATATTACATATTATGAATTATAGGCAATATATATTATATATGTATATATGTGTAATAATATTATATATGTAATGATATATGCGTGACATATGTATATATGATATGTGTACATATATGTGTATATATATTTATATATTCATATAGTAATTCATATATGTACATATATGAAATACTAGTCATTTCTGACAATTTTGATTCCCTCACATATACATGCAGGCAGAACATCAATGCACATAAAATAAAAATAATTTTTAAAAAATGTTTATTCACATTCAGAGGGCCATCTCGTTTATTAGTAAAAACATTTTTGTTATTAATAAAAGCATTTTCTCAAAGAAAAAGAATGGCACGTGTCTTAGTTGTGTTTCACTGTTGTTCACAGACACCGTGACCGAGGCAACTCCTATAAGGACAGCATTTAATCAGGGCGGCTCACAGGTCAGAGGTCAGTCCATTATATTCAATGCTGGAGCTTGGCGGCCTCCAGGCAGGCATGGAGCAAGAGGAGGTGAGAGTTCTACATCTTCATCTGAATGCTCATGATGGAGGACTGACTTCCAGGCAGCTAGGGGGAGGGTCTTAACCCACACCCACACTGACACAGCTACTCCAGCAAAGCCGCACCTTCTCCAACAAGGGCACATCCACTCTAATAGGGCCACACCTAATTCAACAAGGACACTCCCACTCAAACAGGGCCACGCCCACTCCAAGAAATCCACACCCAAAGCAACAGGGACATGCCCACTCCAACAAGGCCATGCCCACTCCAACAGGACCACATCTAATCCAAAAGTGCCATGCCCATTCCGACGAGGCCACATCTACACCTAGAAAGCCTAACTCCAGCAAGTTCAAACACATTCCAAGAAATCCGTATTTCTTTGTGCTGTGAATACTGACGGGAATAAAGGAATAATGTAAGTAATAAAGGGATAATAAATTTATTTATAATTTAGGTGTCCATAGAGCTCCAACTTCAAAAGGCACCATCATTGATCAAAGTCTCAAAAATGATAAAAATCCAATGACCAAAGATTCTTCTGTGATTAAATGTATCATGCAAGAGTAATCCCCTATACTTTCAAAAACAAAAAGAACATTATATACCTTAAAATTCAAAGGATATACTATGTCATTCCTAAAGGTAATAATGAGGAAATATTGGACCTAAGGAAGACCAAAGCCAGCTGAGCAATCTCAAAACTCTGCATCTTCCATGTCTAGTGTCAACGTGTTCTTCAGATCTACAACTCCTTTCTGTTTTGTTCACTGAAGCACAATTCTTTCTCTTAGACTGGTCTTATTCCATTCCTGGGCAGTTATCACACAGTTCTAACATCTCAAAAACTTGAGGTACCAAAAATAACTTCAATATCATAGCTTCTTCTTTCAATGTCCAGGATACACAAATGATCATCTCTGATCCTCCAAAGAGATTGGGTCTCTTCTCCAGATCTTTCCTCTTTATAACCCTATGTTGTAATTGACTACAATCTACTGCTCTGTCTATTCTAGCTTATCAACCCATGGTACTTGCATGTTTAGTGTGTTGTGGTCTTTTGTTGCAACGAGGCTTGATCCATAACCATAAGCTTTGATGTCCTGGAACATACTCAGAAATCTACCTTGATCTCAGAGATCTGCAGGGCTCTGTCTCATGAATGCTGGGATAAAAAGCATTCAACACCCAACCTAGACAGAAGCTTTTCCTTTTAGACCTTAATTTGAAAACCCAGAATAGCAATCAATATCCATCCCTTGTCAGATTGACACATACTTGAATCTTCATACTTGAACATGAAAACAATAACCAAGTAATAATGATTCCTAACATGATAAAGTTTACTTTCATACAACTGCAAATCCATTTGTTTACCTGAATGGAATCTTGCCATAATGTAACCAGTCCTTTAATACCAATGAATATCCTTGATCACAGGATTTAACTTCATTCAACTTCCTGATGAAGCCTTATGTTTTGAACCTCCCACTTAATTCATGATTGTATTCATTAGGTTTATCTCTAGAACAGAGAATTAGGAGACTTCTCACTTGTGAATATACTTTTCCACATTGATTATATTAATAAGGTGTCTGTCTGTTATGTGTTCTTTTATGTCTTTGGAGATTACTCTGAAATGAAAAGGCTTTACCACATTGATTACATTCATAAGGTTTCTCTTTAGTGTGTGTCATTTTACGTTTTTGGAGATAAATGGGTCTTGCAAAGGCTTTACCACATTGATTACATTCATAAGGTTTCTCTCCAGTATGTGTTCTTTTATGATACTGGAGATGATTGGGTCTTGCAAAGGCTTTACCACATTGATTACATTCATAAGGTTTCTCTGCAGTATGTGTTCTTTTATGATACTTGAGATTACTGGATCTTGCAAAGGCTTTACCACATTGATTACATTTATAAGGTTTCTCTCCAGTATGTGTTCTTTTATGTCTTTGGAGAGCACTGCACTGTGCAAAGGCTTTACCACATTGATTACATTCATAAGGTTTCTCTCCAGTATGTGTTCTTTTATGATATTGGAGATGACTGTGCTGTGCAAAAGCTTTACCACATTGATTGCATTCATAAGGTTTCTCTCCAGTATGTGTTCTTTTATGATATTGGAAAGCACTCTGCTGTGTAAAGGCTTTACCACATTGACTACATTTATAAGGTTTCTCTCCAGTATGTATTCTTTTATGACATTGGAGATTACTCAGTATTGCAAAGGTTTTACCACATTGATTACATTCAAAAGGTTTCTCGCCATTATGTGTCATTTTATGTCTTTGGAGATGACTGGGTCTTCCAAAAGCTTTACCACATTCATCGCATTCATAAGGTTTCTCTCCAGTATGTGTCCTTTTATGGTATTGTAAAGTACTGTGCTGTGGAAAGGATTTTCCACATTGACTACATTTGTAAGGTTTCTCTCCGGTATGTATTATTTTATGAGACTGGAGATAACTCAGTCTTGCAAAGGCTTTACCGCATTGACTACATTTATAAGGTTTCTCTCCACTATGTGTTCTTTTATGACATTGAAGATTACTCAGTCTTGCAAAGGTATTACCACGTTGATTACATTCATATGGTTTCTCTCCACTGTGACTTCTTACATGCCTACAATGATAATTAGCATGTGAGAAACTTTACCATATTCATTACTCTGACCAATCATGTAATCAATATGGATTATGTTTACAATTTGGTCTAATGGTAAAGAATCATCAGATCTTAAGGTTTATTGCACTTTGCATGTTCATGGTGTTCTCCCTCATCATGATTTGTTCAAGACACCTATGTTGGTTATTACATGGCTCATATTTATAACACCCTCATTTTATATGGGATTTTTATATAATATATTTTTAGCTATCTGAAGAAAGTTGAACAACTCTGATGTTTATAACAGTGATTGTATTCATAATTTTCCGGTAGTGTGAATTACAACACATTTGACTGTGAACCAGGACACATAGAAAAAAATTTAAATTCCTGGTACCCATAAAGATTTTCTACCTTGTGAGTTTGGGGGTGTTCCCTGTAAAACTAGAAAACCAATTAATTGCAAATGTCTATCATATTCCTAATTTCACTCAAAAGCAGAATACTACATATCTTCTCATTATTTTAGAACAAATACTTTATGTTTCTTCTTTCAATAACGCTATACCCCCCATGATTTTTATCCATTGTGAAACATGACATATAATATACCTAATAAAAAAGAATGACAAATGAAATGTTTACAAATTGCATTCACACTGTTTAAATTTTGTTTCTCATAATATGTGCAATATAGATTAATGATTCTCCAAGACAACCTTCTTGATTCTCATAAAATGCCCTCTCACGAAACTTAACCATATTACTGCAAGAATATGTGTATCTCAAATTTACTATGGTCTATCTGGCCTAGTTCTTTGAATATTTTGGATATAAATTTATCAGTATTCAATGTGCAATATCTAAGTACTAATATACAGATTTGTAGTTCCAAAGAATATCTCTAATGGAGCTACTTATCAAATGGATACACATATCACATAACAGCTCTTGAGGTACATGGTTTTATAAAAATATTATAATCATACCTACACTTAAAGGACTGTTATTTTATACTCTTGCATTTTGGTTGAGATTCCAGAAGATATTAAAATTTCCTCAGATGCAAATTTGTATTAGTTTTCATAAGAAAATTACCTTTCATGTCTTCTTCTACTTTGACAATGTTCTTCAAGATGATGGTCTTCCCAATTATATCCTAAAACACAATACAAGAAAATGGATGTTTCTGTGAATTTTCACTGCACTATGAAAGTTACAATGAAAATTCAGTGAAAGTGAATTATTCAGGTAAATCTACATTATTTGCAATTAAAATAATTAAAGATCATCAATAACCTAGAAACATTTGTTTTCTTTAGAAAAAAAAGTAACAGTCTTACCTATAGCATTGAGGTTCTGGTAGGTTTCCATCATCACATCTTTGTAGAGACTCTTCTGGGAAGGATCCAGCAAATTCCACTCATCCTCAGTGAAGGTGACATGCACATCATCAAAAGTCACTGCATCCTAAATAACCCATACATGTGTACAACACAAAGCATGATACTAACATCACTGTAAAGGAAATATATGATTCCTCAAAAACATTCATATAATTTTTGCTCTTGATCCACTTATTTGCTGTCTCAGAAGTTATCATCACGGTGTCATTTTAGAAGGACCTTGAATTATAAGATTTACCTTATCACTTTTGAACTTGTTGAATAGGATACAACCTTGCCAGAGAAATGCCAATTGAGAGGGAGAGGCAGGAGAAACAGATCCACAATACTGAGCACACATTTGCAAAAATTGTAGGAACAATTACTAACTACAAACATGATGGGCAAGTTGGGTTTATTTGCTCATGTCTTTAATTAAAGACATACAAAATGGTGTATGTCATTAAGTTGGATGCCAGCATGTCTATATAACATGTTCTTTATTCATCTTGCAGCAACCTGAAGTACAACAGTTTAAACTGCAACAGTAATAAAATTTTACTAAAAGTGTATGCATGTTTAAACAGTTACAAATAGACAGATGAAAATACTAGCAGTGTAAATGTTGATCATAAATAAGCAATGTAGGGCAGGAGAGAGAGCTCAGCAGTGGAAAGCTTTTGTTGGTCTTCTACATAATGGGGGTTAATTTCTACCACATGCATGGGTATCAACAACTACCCATTACTTCAAGATCAGGAGTTCTGTGGACATCTTCTGACAACAGTAAAGATGAGGAATTCATGATACTCGCATTCATGCACACTCCTATTCATTCAAAATTTCCAGAACAACCACAAGAGTGAGGAAGAACATTATACATACATACAAATGCAAATAGCATACATCGGTTGTATTAAGGCCCCCGGGCACATAAGTAGCAGAATTTAAGGGGAGTCTTCATGGGGGTTCTCCAACAACTGGAGCAGGGACTGTCCCTAAAACTGATGCCCATCTCTGGAATCCTGTGACACTGAAGCCTCAGGTAGTACCGATGTCATGAACATAGACCATCTTGAGAAACAGACTATAACATATATTTGGCAACATTTCAAAATTAAAGGTGTGGATGAAGAGCTGCACAAATGCATATGTTTATTGTGCAAGCCACCTGGATTATGTGGTTTCTACCTTGACTCTCAAGACAGAAAGAGCTTCACAGAGAAAAATTGTCTTGAAAATGAAAACAGAAGGAATACAAATACAAATGTTAAACCACCAGGATTGCAAAATAGTTTAACATTGAATAACAAATGTGTCTACATCATCTTATGTGATTTAGGGACAGAGTCCAAATGGTGACTGTATGAGAGCACGAGAAGAAACCAGAATTATCAGTTTCAACCACAACACAGTCGACACACAGAACGAATGGAAGTCGACACACAGAACAAATGGAAGTCGACACACAGTTCTGTTCTGTCCTAAAAAAGCAGGGACACACCTGGAGTAGAGATTGATAGAATGCCCAATGAATCTGGCCCAACTGGAGACACTGTTTACGGGCAAGTTCCAATCCATGACATTATTATGGATATTCGGTTATGCTCTCATACAGAAGCCTTGCATAAATGTGCAGTGAGAGTTTTCACCAAGCAGCTTACTGAAAGGGATGCAGAGAACCACAGTGAAACATGGGATGGACCTTGAAGACTCCTAATGAAGATTTGGGGATGTATTGAATATCCTGAAGATGGTAGGAACTCCATAGGTAGTCTAACAAACTCAATGAATCTTTAATATTTGGGACATTGAGAGACTGAAACATCAACCAAATAGCATACACTGGCTGGACTAAGGCCCCAGGTACATAAGTAGAAGAAATTCAGGTTATTCTCCATGAGGGTCCTCCAACAACTGGAAAAGGTGCTGTCCCTAAAGCTTCTGCCTATCTTTGGTAACTGTTCCTTTAATTGGACTCCAATGTCTGCACTCCCAGGGAGAGGATACACTTAACCCAGCAGAAACTTGAAGCCCCACAGTGTCAGGATTCCCAGGGGATCCAATCAACTCCATTCTGACCCTGGATGCTATAGGCTCATGATTATCCTGTAATGAAAATGCATTCAGTCTACAGTGATCCTAATAGTCTGCAGAATCTCCTACATGGTTCAAGTGTCTAAAGTGTCTTCTGACACTCAAGGCA
The DNA here is from genome assembly GCF_947179515.1 of Apodemus sylvaticus. Taxonomy (NCBI): domain Eukaryota; kingdom Metazoa; phylum Chordata; class Mammalia; order Rodentia; family Muridae; genus Apodemus; species Apodemus sylvaticus. Next base: position 4,082,479 of record NC_067493.1, on the reverse strand, counting down.
ATATCTGGAAAGTCAAATCTTTTAAAATAAGAAAGGAAGTCCTATCATTCCAACATACAATGGTACAGAATACACTTTCCTCTTCCAGTAGACAGGAATGTACACTCCTTTTTCAACCACATGCCATGCTTACCAGGGACAAAGTAAGTTTTTCCATTAGATTTACCACACTATTTGTTTCCAACATCCAATTTACACAGCTGTCTCTAACACTGTACAAACACCAGAGGCAGCTTAACCTCTCTCCTGACTATGTCTACTGGTGGATTGCTAAGATCATATCTACCTGCCTGCCACTTCTGCCAGCTTTTGACATTAGCAACCATTCCCTCTTGAACATACCCACCAAACAGGTAAGGAAAAGGGACAACACTCAGCCAACATTCTCTGAAAATACAGACAGAAAACAGTAACTTGGGAATAAAATTGCCACCCAAACAAGACAAACCCAGAGACCAGAATCTAGACGTATTATCACCACAAACCCATATGTGTACACAGCAGAATAGGAATATAATGAAGATAAGCCAGGGAAACATGTCACCAAAAAATCCAAGGTGTCCTGTCACATCAGGTTCTCAAAAATTAAAACATGCAAGAGATCTAATACAAAAGAGGTTGTTTTGTGGAAAGGACAGAAGTGAGTACCTCGGGAAAGGATAGAGGCGCACAAGAGAACTTGCAGACTGGAATACATATATGGAGCAGAGAGAACATGATGAGAGTAGAGAAAGACTATAGAGGGGGCTTGTGTAGAGAACAGAAACAGGGAACAAATACAGAGAGCAGCTGAAGCTAGTGCTCCATGTATCTAAAGCACACCTGACAACAGCAGCAGTTAATGGAGGCAGATAATGATTTAAGCAGGTGCTAAGTCCCTGAGAGCATGCAATTGAAATTGCCTGCACGTTGACCACTACAGAGGCAAGGTTCGCATACCAAACAGGAAAGCAAGATAAATAGAATAAATGGACTTATTAGTCAAAAAATTTTTGGAGTCTAAAATTTTCTTGGCACGAAATAACCAAGAACACTGCAGCATATCAAAAGCAGATACTACAACTGATGGTAATAGAAGACGAATATTAGCTTAAAAGACGAGGAAGTAGTTTTAATTAAATCCTAAATGAATAATATCTAAACTAAAACTATGATTCCTATTAAGGTACAAGAAGCACCCAAAATACCAAATAGATTGGAACAAAAAAAAATTCCCCTTGCAACACAATATTCAAAACACTATACTTGTAAAGAAATAGGAAAAGTGCAAAAAAACAAAAATACAAAAAAAGCAAACCAAACCAAATACCAGTCACATGTTAAAATAGACCTATTAGATTTATATCAGTCCTTTCAGTGTGTAGTGTAAAACACAAAATATTTTCTAAACTTTCTGCAGAATAAAAAAGCAGCAGCCATTATATTTCTAAAATCAAACCAATGGTCCAAATGATTTGGGAAGATTCAGCCATGATAGGGAAGATATTCAGACGTCACCCGCCTGATTTAGCAAGTTAGAAGCAACACTAGAAACCTCACTCATAGTCATATCTAGCTAAAGTTTCCCATCCAACCCCTGATAGGAGCCTCCACCCCAGCACTCTGTGCTCAGCCACCTGTTCCTCCCCACTGTGGGCAGATATCCTGGGCTTACCATGTCTCGATTTCAGAGCTTCCCTGAGGTCCCCTCACAGCACAGCACGGAACTGCAGATTTCAGAGCAGGAAACAGTGAACTATTCTGACCTGCACAGTCACAGTGAACTTGCAGAAAGGTTCACAGCTTGGAGGTCTGAATTAGCCAATATCCCTTACAAATCCTCAAAATTAAAGTGTGCTTTTAGTCCAGGGCCAAACTTTTTCTTGATCTTAAGAGTGGTTTGCACTCCCTTAGCATTTGCTCTGCCTGCCTTGCAAGAGGACTCTCACACCATCCAGCCCTAGGGGACAACCCCCAATTCCAGCACAGGCTACTAAGCTGCCTGCTCCTCTCCTTATAAGCAATGACCCTGCACTCACCCGGACCTAAATTCAAACGTTGCCTGAGCTTTCCTCACAGCACTTGCCTTCCTCTTCCTGTAATCAAGATAAATATCTTGCATAGCCCATTCCTCAGGTGCAGTGGAGGTATCAATCTGACCCACAAGAGGAAGCGTGCCCAGGCTACTAACGTTGAAGAGTGATTTTAGGAAACAAGAGTTTTGTTTTCTGGCTTCATGATGGGCTCAGGGAAATTGCACCTCCCTTCCAACTGAAGATAATTCTTTGATTTTTCATGTTTCCCTTGTCAGACACACATTATTGGAAGAAGAGTACAACTGTCTCTGGGATATTTTAATAATTCATTCTACATACACAGAAAAATTCACTCTCTCTATGAGATATGTTGATTTAGAGAACTTGTGCTAACACAACTGTTGTTTTTTTCTGCACCTTGACATTGAGAAAAAAGTGCTGACAATCTATAGTGCTCCACAGTGTTTGTCATCTGTTTCCTGATTTTCTCCCAAGGTTATTTTACACCTATCATCTGGTAGAAGGGAATTGTATGAAGCCACAAAGCAAAACACGTATTTCCTAAAATCCCTCTTTAATGTTAACTGCCTGGGCATCCTTCTATTGATGGGCCAGCTTTATATCGCCCATGCAAGTCAAGTAACAGGTTATCCTCCTTGATTTTAGGAAGAAGAAGGGGAAGTGCTGTGAGGAATTCTCAAGCAAGCTAGAAGTCAGGTCATGATGAGTGCAGGATCACTGCCAACAAAGGGGAGGAGAAAGCAGCTGAACAGCCTCAGTTGCAATGGTGTGTCCTCCTCCAGTGCTGGGTGGGAGTGCAGATGGATGAGGTTCTTGGAGGACAGGCACAAATGCTATGGGACTGGAAACCTGACCTGAGATATGTGAAAGGTCTGGCCCAGGACTGGAAGCACACTCTAACCTTGAGGAGGCGTAAAACTCACTGGCCAATCAAGGACACCAGGCAGACCTGCCAGTCAGACTAAGAGGAGGGTTCTTCCTGGTGCCTTGTTGAAATTTGTTTTGGCTTAACAAGCTTGAACAGGTCTCTGTGTCTTGCTTTGAGTGCTGCTCTTGGGTGCTGTGTGGTGACCTCAGTTAGTTCTGTTTTTGAGACATGTTGAACACAGGGTCTCTGCCTATAATGGGGAGAACGTGGATGTGCAGTGGGGCTGGTGGGGGTGGGTCCTCCCTGTGGCTGGATAGGAAGCATCAGTCAGATGTTGCCAGATGTAGCCAGATGTGGACACCTCTGAGTTCCTTTGTGGTGCTCCTCACTACCTATATCAGGCTGTCAACTCTGAGAAACTTCACCAGCAAGGCTGAATCTGCTCAAAACATGTGAGCCAAGGACTTGCTTAAAGTAATAATACAGGTAGGATGCTTAACGTGGAGAGCTCTATTTCCTCTTAAATCCACAAGCTCTGCTCTTAGCATTTACTACTTATGTATAAGATCCATTTGCAGTTTATTTTTTGGAGCTTTTGAAAAGCATCTCATGTTCTGGGTGGAACTCCAATATTAAATTGAGATACAGAAGCGTAGAACGGATGATATAAAGGATTCACCAAGCTTAGGAAAGAGTGACAGTAAGTAGCACTAAGCTGATTGAGGACGACCTTAAAATCACCCCACTGATAGTATATTAAGCAGGCTGGTGAGAGACTAGGATGCTGGGGGGTTATGTGTTTGTTCACCAGGTTTTTCTAGAAATCAATCTCCAAACCATAACAAAGGAGACAACTGTAGTGTACAACCAGCGAAAGTGAATATGCTGATAGCAAGTTAATAATAATAATAATAATAATAATAACAATAATAAAATTGTAGTAATAATAATAATAATAATAATAATAAATAAAATAAACGTCTATGACAAGCTGCTCACACAGTCATTACAGAATCACAACCAACATTAAGACCTGATGCCCCATTTTCTACTTGAGGAAAGCATAGTTCTGCCACATGGGACAGACTACACTGGGTGACAGCCATGTGAGATGGAAAAACACCTTTGTACTTGCAGACAGGAGCTGAGCACAGCTGTCCTCTGAGAGGCAACACCAGCGACTGACTGAGACAGAGGCAGATACTCACAGCCAACCATGGGACCCAGGTCATGGATCCCTATGGAGAGTTAGGGGAGGATGGAAGGAGCTGTAGGGGACGCCAATCCCTTAAGAAGACCAACAGTATCAAGTACCCCAGACCTCTGGTAGCTCGCATATTCTAAGCCATCAACCAATGAGTAAGGGCTGTTCCATGGCCCCAGGAATATGTGTAGCAGACGACTGCATTGTCTGTACCCAGTGGGAGACTGTATACCTACTACTCCAGGAGACTTGATGCCCCAGGGAAGGATAATGGGGGAGTGAGTTGGTGGTGTGTGGGTGGATGAGAGGAGTAGAGGTGAGTGTGATGAAGCACCCTCTCAAAGCAAATGGGAGGAGGAATGGTTTAAAGAGCCCTGGGAGTGGAGACCAGAGAGTGGGGCAACAATTGGAATGTTAATAAGTAAACTAATTAAAAAGTAATTAAGAGAGAGAGAGAGAGAGAGAGAGAGAGAGAGAGAGACTGTTGTATGGAGGGCTATCCTTATCCAGCAAGTCTTTCCATGAGGCCCTCATGCATGGAGAATGACATAGCTCCTTCTCAATCCCAGGAACATACGTGACAGAGATCTTAACAGCCTGGGGCCTACTCCACGGGATCTTTTCCTAAGGCTACAGTGGATTGAGAATAAAATAGAGCTCCTTTTCTAAAGCCAGGAATATGCTAGGAGAGCTGGTAATGGTCTGGGGCCAGGGCCTTCAGGACATTTTATATCCTCTGTCCACCATATGGGGCTGCGGTTGTCAGTCCCAAGGCCACTGTAGGCTTGGTCAGTAATGTTCTTGAGATAAGGTCTTTTCTCCAAGTGCAGAATTTTATGATAGCTTCTGCTGGCTTCCTGTTTATTTCCATTTTCCCTCTATAGGTAAGTCACAAGATGGTTTACTTAGGAGCTTTACTTAGTATAAGACATGGCTTCTGCAAGATCTCCTCATCACAATATTTATACATACTTTTATCATTTTAAACATTTATTTTAAAAGCTTAAATATTTATATATTCATATTTTTATAAAAATATAGTTTATATTTATATAAATATATATTTCTATTTTATAATTATATTTTTATATTTTTATTTTTACTTAAAATATAAAATAAATATATAAATATATATGCTATTCTTATGAGCTTTATTTAGGATAAGGCGTGGCTTCTGTAAGACCTCCACCCCACAACTTTGATTCTTTTTTTCTTTTTAAAGATTTATTTTATATACACATATATATATATATATACACACATATATTTGTACATATATGTACATATATATACATATATATTCATATATATAAATATATATGTATATACAAACATATAAATATATATGTATATACAAACATATATATATATATAATAGGGACAGTCTCCTTTCCCTATTTAAATTGTGCCTATTTCATTGATATATTTTATTAGCATACAGAATAAAATCTGACAGGAGACGTTGCGAGTCTCCGCAGATATCCACTATATATCATTAAGGCTGCCTCACCTGGTGACACTTTAGGTAAAACCACACCACAAGTATTCAGTGTGTGCATCGGACGCATGGGGACATATCACCCATGTTCACACAATGCCATCACCACACACAACCATTTATGGGTGTGGACAGCTCAAGGCTTTCTCACAAAATGGTAGAACCACCATGATTGTGGACGTCACTGACAGGGGTGGTTGGCGGTGTCAGCGTGTCTTGGCGAGATTGTGGGCGTCACTGACACGGGAGGAGGGCGCAGCTCAGCGAGACTGACTGTTACTGTGGGCGTCACAGACACGGGAGGTGGGCTGAGCTCAGTAAGACTGTTACTGTGGGTGTCACTGACACGGGAGGTGGGCGGAACTCAGTGAGACTGAGTGTTACTGTGGGCATCACTGACAAGGGAGGTGGGTGTGGCTTCATGTTTTATAAGCCTTACCACTGTTGGTCTTTCTTAAAGTTTAACCCCTCAGTAGGCTAAGTCATGCACCAGACTAGAGCGTGGTCACAAAGCTCTCAGTGTGAAGACGACAATTAAATATCATTTCTTACAGTTTGCTCTCTGACCCTCATTTTTCAGGAAGTGTGTGTAGGAAATAAACACTGCACAGAAATACTGACCAGCATGTTTTTCCTTGAATATTCAACATTTTCTGTAATTCACACCACCTGAAATTTTCAACAGAGGTGGGAAGTCTTGGGTAATTCATCCTTGATTCACTGAGAGAATGACTCATCCTTGGGCACCAGGCTGTTCTGTCAGCATTTAGAAGCTCACCCTGGGTTCGAATCAAGTCCCATTGCAGTGTGCTGGGCATAATCCGATTAGGTTGGTAAAACAAAAGCACCAAGAAACAAAATCACCCACACAGTTGGAAATGATTTCAGCTCACACAAGCCAAGAGCCAAGAAAAACTTGGCTTTGTGGGAAATTCACAGTTAGCAGAGCCCTGAGCTTCCAAAGATGTGCACATTGGCATTCCTCTATGGAGGAAGAGCAGCCCCACAGCGACCCCTGCTGTGAAGAAGTAGCAGCACCTGGATCTCAGAGTCAGAGCTGCGGATCTAGGGAGCTTAGGATCTTCTGGCTCCTTCCTTGGTTCCTGCTCCAGCTGTGGAATCTATAAGTGTAGACAAGCCAACAGGGTGACTAACTATGGTCCTGTCCTGCCAGGATTGCAAGACTCACACAAAACTCAGGGTTTTTGAGTGAGTCAATCGTGGCTGTCCTGTGTTTTCCCTGTCAAGTGGACTCTTGGGCCATGGCCCCAAGGCAACAGGGAAACTACAGCTTGATGGAAAGTCCAGCTGAGAAGGATACCAGTTGAGTACTTGTCTGTGCCATTTGGAAAATCTTAGAAGAGCAGAAAGGAAACCAGCTGTCAGGAGATTTATGTTTGCACTGAGTGTGTTGCATTGCATGATGGGTGTGTGTCACAAGTCTTAGCACACTTGTAGGGCCAAATGGGTCTTTACCTAAGGTAGACAGTATGAAGTCTGCTTTTCGAAATGTCAGGAGGTTGAGCAGGGCAGAAAACAATCTGAACGCGTGACACCTGCAATGCATCACCATTCTTGATCAAACGTGTCAGGGGTTTTTGTGAGCCTTTTGGAGCACACCTTCCAGAACCAGAGCTCCTGCAGAATTGCACCTCTGTTCTCCTGGCAGAGCATAATCCTGTCAGCACAGCGAATGTTCGGAGTCACAAAAACACACATGCGGTTTCAAATCACCTTTGGAAAACAACGTAGGCCTGCTGACAGCCTAAGGAAGATGGCTTGATGGACAAGTCATAGCTATTAGAGAAGCGGGTTCACAGGAGGAGCACTGAGGTCCCCATCACCTGGAACTCCAGTGCCGCAGCACCCCCTGTGGTGAAGAACTTTCTGGACTGCAGCTCTGTAGGAGGACTGAGTGTCTGCACATGGAGACTTTAGCCTTCTTGCCAGGCCTCATTCCTTGCCTCTGGTTCCTGCATTGCCTTCAACCACCACAACCATCCTGCATGCGAGTGGTTCCTTGGAAGGGACCAAGATAACTCGAATAAAATAAAATAAAATGAAATGAAATGAAGTGAAATGAAATGAAATGAAATAAAGTAAAATAAAATAAAATAAAATAATAACCAAAATATAAGCTACACCAGTTCGGCTCCTGTCTGTTATTTTGTAGATCACTAGCATTTCCCTAGCACCACAAATCTCTTCTCATCTCGATGGAACTCACTTTGTAGAACAGGCTACTCACAAGTAGCTGTGTCTTCCTGTGTGGCCCTGATCCCACACCTTTCTAAACAGTCTCACAGGGTCAGGAGAACCCTCCTCAACAAATCTTCTCACGGCATCTGCTTTCTGTACACACCCCGATGGAAACACAAGGTGAGCTCTTGAATATTTGTCAGCAGAGAGGCCTCAAGATTCACACATCTCGTGAGTGTGAAGTCCCACAGAAAGACTCTGTGGTCAGAATGCTTTGAGTGAAAGCCATTCTGGATACACAATGAACACACAATGGGACTTACTCCTTACATTGTGACCAGGTTCCCCTCCTGCAGAAGAAAGGTCCCTGCGGCCACACAGGCTTGACCATTGGCCGACATTAAAGCACAGTTCAGTCAGCAACACTGCCTGGTCTGTTCCAAGGTGAGAATAGAGTGCATCCCAGAACTCATGGCTCCGGCATGATCAGTCGGACGGCTCTCAGTCCAGAGCTACTTTTCTGAGGCTGTGTTCCAAGGCCATCGCCAACACCTCCACACCAACCACACCTGTTGAGAAGTCCTAGCAGGGTAGAGAGGGGCGGAGACCAGTCCAAGCTGCCATCATAGTGACAGCCATGTCTGAAATTCCACCATTTCCGATTGAGTGATTGGATGGGATGTGAATCCCTTAAGAAGGCCAACAGTATCAAGTACCCCAGACCCCTGGGAGCTCAGAGACTAAGCCATCAACCTAAAAGCATGGGCTGGCCATGACAGACATAGCAGAGGAAGACATTATCTGTACTAAATAACACACTATTTTTCTAATCTTGAATAGATAGGCCGTCCCAGGGCAGGAAAATGGGGGAGGTGAGATGGTGGTGGATGGGGGGATGAGAGGAGTGGAGGTGGGGGTGATGGAGCACACTCTCAAAGGCAAAAGGGAGGGGCAATAGAGTAAACAACCCTGGGAGGGGGTACTGGATACTGAGGCTACATATGGAATATAAGTAAATAAAACAATTAAAGAGACAGACAGACAGACATAGAGGCAGAGAGAGAATGTGTGTGTGAGAGACAGAGAGACAGAGAGACAGAGAGACAGAGACAGAGACAGAGAGAGAGAGAGAGAGAGAGAGAGAGAGAGAGAGAGACTATTGTATGGAGGGCTAGCCTTATCCAACAAGTCTTTCCATGAGACCCTCATAGATGGAGAATGACATAGCTCCTCTTCAAACCCAGGAACATATTTGGCAGAGACAATAACAGCCTGGGGCCTCGCCCTTGGGAGATTTGCTCTGGCTAGGATTTTGAGCACTATATTGAACAGATATAGAGAGAGCGGGCAGCCTTGTCTGGTCCCTGATTTCACTGGGATTGTTTCAAGTTTCTCACCATTTATATTCCATGTAAGTTTTCTATTTTATGAGAAAATATTTCTATTTAAGTCTTGAAATAGTTTTAGAAATGTTTTCTGTGTCTACCATTTTTTTCTGTATTATTTTCCATGAAAAACTTTGCTTTTAATACATTTTCTATAATTCTTCAAATTTATCAGAAATATTTACCATCAAATTCTTCAATATATTAGAAATGTTTCCTATGTGTTTGGTCCATTAGTAAAGATATATTTGAAAAAATGGAAAAAAGAGTTAAACTTGCAGAATTTATTGGAAAATATTAATGGTAAAATAATAAACATTCAACATTCAATCAACATATATACACACACACACACACACACACACACACACACACACACACATATATATATTTATCATTAGTATCCCTATTAAACAAAGAAATGTCAGGGTTGGGTAAGTCTCAGGATTAGGTTAAAGAATTTGTGTGGTTTTTTTTGTTAACTCAGCTTCTATCTTTTCTCTCATATGCCTTCTGAATGCTCTTTTTCATGATATCAAAATCTTCTTTCTTACCCCGAATGAAATAGGTCAGTGAGTTATCCATGAACCTAGAATTCCCAGATGGGAACTATCTTTACATTATTATGGGCCCAGTTCACATACAACAGAAGAATAAACATGACTCACAACATCATTGCTTTTCTGGTGTGTTGGGGTATCCAGGGCTTGCTGTGGTGGGAGAACTAGATTTTGATGATACCAATTTGCCTTGGGTTCTGTTGCTTTTGTTTTTGCCCTTGTGTCTTGCTCTCTGGTTGTCTCTGGTGTTAGTTGATGTGTCTGTGACTGAGGTTTCTCTCTCCAGCAAGCCTGTGTGTCAGTACTTCTGAGAACAGTTCTCTCCAGGAGGAATTTTGGTATGGGGATAATTTTCACATAGTCAGCCTGCTCCTAGGTGGAGCTCCAGAAGGATCCTGTCCCCAGCTGTTACTTGGTTTCTGTGTCCTGATGGCTCTGGGTGGATCCCTCTTGGGCCTTGGATTTTAAGAAGAAGTGGAGTCTTACCTATGTTTGCAGGTGTGGTGTTACTCCTGGGAGATCAGCTCCCTCCCCACAGTAATTGTATATGGAGCACTGTGGCACAGGATCAGCTCTGGGTGCAGGAGAATAGTGGAAGGGCCATGTCCCAGGCTGCTCCTCGGTTTTTTGACCTGAGTTCTCTGTGGGGGTCCTTTTGAGCAGGTGTGGTAGTCTTACCTGTACTCACAGGATTCCTGTCACTCTTAGAAGACCCTCTCTCAGACTGCAGTATTGGGGGATGGAGAACTGTGGCGCAGATTTAGCTCTCACATTTAGAGTTTTGATTATATGTGACAAGAGAATTTTATTTTTGTTCTAAATTATTTGGGGTGCTTTAGGCTTCTTGGATATTTATGGCCATCCTCTTATTTAGGTTTGAGAAGGTTTTTATTTAAATGATTTTATTGAAGATTTTTTTTCTAGTAGTTTGAACTGGGTGTTGAGAGACTGAAACATGCTATTAGAGAGAGAGGGATAGAGGAATGGGATGGACATTTTTGAGATTGTGTACCATGAGAGAGTTAAGAACTAGACAAAAATATGAAAGTAATAAAAGAGTTAAAAGGTAAAAAAACAAGACTGAAAGATCTCCCATGTTCAAAGATATAGAGATTTAACATTTTTTTCTGACCTTTCAAGGACAAAGAATACAAATAACATCAAGGAAAAGTGTTCTAATAGCACCGTGGTTGCAGATCTCAGATGAACAGCTGTGCTGTGCTGTGCTATTCTATCCTTAGCAAATGGCCGGTTTTGACTCTAAGGAGGATGGTTCCAAGGATGTCCACAGCTGCACCTAAATCCACACCAGAAGGAATTGATTTTAACTCGCCCTGACTGTGCTCTGTCTCAGGGCTAAGTCAGCACTATAGTCAATTCTTTTATAGTTTCATTTTTATGTGCATGGTTGTGATGCTTGCGTACATCTCTGTGCAATACCTGCAAGGCCAAGGAACATCAGAACCCTTGGGACTGTATTTACAGGACTTGATTACTTACCAAGTTGTTTATGGCACTGAACCTTATCTTCCTTCAGTCCACAATCTTCTTCCCTAGCACGCTGCCTGTCTACCTGTGATTTTATTGAAAAATGATTTGACATTTTAATGTTAAGGCTTATTATTCCCGTTATATTAATTTTTATGAAAGCACTACTTGTAGACAGGAATTATGTTTTTCCATACATTTTGATTTAGAGGATTCATTTTCCCTGAACCCGATTTTGGATTCTGTTCTCGAGGATACTTTATACACAGCCTCAAACCACAGACGCCATTCCTTCCATGAAACCCTTTCAGTGCAGTGACCGAGGTGTGGACAGAGCAGGGTCAGAGGTCATAAGATTCCTAGTTCAGAGGCCATCAAGGATCAAGCAGGTGACTGGCAGGAAGGTCAGGCAGTGTGAACCACAAGTTTTCATCAAGGAAGACTCACTACACTGTGCTGTGTAGACTCTGCATTGGCTGCCACACAGCCAGGCCCCAGGCTGCCCTTCTTCAGTTCTCAGAGGCCCTGTAGTCCTGGCTGTTGTCATTTTGTCTACGCCCTGCCCCACACTGACCTGACAACAGTCTGGTGTGGCAACTCAGTCTAAAAGGGGCTGACTCAGCCTCTGAGAGACATGCCCACAGTGTGGGCCACGCCCCTCTGCAGGCCCCTCTTCTCCCAACGGTTTCCATGACTAACTTGGTTCACTGTGTGCAGGAAGCTACCAGAGGACCCGCCCCTAAACAGGAAGCCCTGCCCCCATCGTGACTCGGCCTCTCAGAGACACGCCCACAGTGTGGACCACGTCCCCTTCCCCCACCCCATACCGCACCTCCACCAAACACACCCTTGACTTCCTTTTACAACACACAACACTGACAACCTTACGCAGAGATGTGAAGAATTCAACAGTGGGAGTCACTTTGGGGGAAAGAGTGGAGGGTGAGACCATTTTTGCTCATGGTGGCAATGCCATCTGGGAAACCCAAGTCACCCACACAGTCCTTAGGGAGCCATGTTTCCCTGGCAGGGCTGCCACCAGGTGCTTCCTCCACCCACGAGTCAGTTTTTGAGTCCTTGTCCTTGTTCTCATCTGTGGAGTGGGAGGGCTCATCCTAGGCTAACTAGCAATTTGCCCCTCCCAGGCCAAGGGGAGAAACTGAGGTAAAGCTTATGAAGAGCTTTGATCTCTGTGGATAAAAGCCACTGGGCAGCCATATTAATTACAGTAATGAAGGAAAATAGTACCCCTGGTAAGGAGGGAAATGAGAGGGGAGCACGGAACAGAATATGTAGGAGTCTCTAGGCCTGGTTTGCACCCACCCAGCCCCTTAACTTTTGAATGTCTATTTGGTCAGGCACAGTCACACAATACATTTAAGATCTGTTGGGAAAGCTAGTGCATGCACAAATTCCAATAAATAGGTTTTAGAAATATAAAATATTTTAATAAAAAAATCTATTATTTTATATTATTAATTATATATATATTATGTATTATAATATATTATATATATACTTATATATTATTATATATTATAATTAATCTGAGAAAATGATTTCATATACTCTTACAAGGCAAGACAGAGGACCCCAGTGTCTAGATAAATAGACCGTGTATCACAGCCACCATGATGGTTAACCTCCATTGTCTACTGGATGAGTTCCAGAGTGGCCAGGGGTGTTGTGATCATAAAAAGAGAAAGAGGTGAGAGACTATGTTCTAATGGCAGTGTGGGGGAAGGGCGTGCCTCAGTGGGCCCATGCCAAGGCATCGCTTCCTCCTGAGGTTACCAGACACAAGACGGTATAGTACAGAATAGAGTTTATTCAGGGCATGGAGAGGGGAGTCAAGAGGGAAGTAGAGGCAGAGAAAGGCAGAGAGAGGGAGAGAGGAGAGAAGCAGAGGCGGCCATGACCATGTGGAGAGAGGGGGGAGGGGAGAGGAAGGGAGGGGAGCCCAAGAAGGGGCAAGAGAGAAGCTGAGAGTGAGAGGATAAGAGAGAGGGAGGGGCAGGCAGCCCTTTTTATAGTGCACCAGACCTACCTGGCTTTTGCCAGGTAATGGTGGGGCAGGGCATATCTGGCTGTTGCCTGGTAACTGTGGGTGGTGCTTAGACAGAATCCTAACAAGGGGGAGGTTCCTCGGGGTGTGGCTGTAAGGGACTGCCTTGGTTGTCTTAACTGGTTTGGGAAGCCCCACCCACTGTGGGCGGCACCATTCCCTGGCTAGGATCCCGGGCAGTGTGTGGAAAGGGACTGAGCAGCAGCAGGCGTTCATTACTCTTGGCGTCCTGATTATTTACACACCTGATGTGAGTGAGCAGCTGCTTCACACTTCAGAGTGGCATTGCCCACCATGAGGGACTTTACTGTGAACCGTGAGCTGGAATAAACCTGTTCTTCTGACTAATTATGTGTTGAATATTGATCACTGATTAATTTTCAACCAATTGGTTGCTATTTATTGATCATGAACTGATTGACAGATTGTCAGATCATGACTGGCTGGTCGTCGACTGGCAGTCTGTTATCAATCACCAATCAAGTGTCTGATTGGCTGCTCGGCAATGGGACTCACGGGGAATGATTGATTGGTCCCTGATTGAATGCTGATCAATGGACAATCAGTCCCCAACTGATGTCAAGTTCACACATGTTCATACCTTCTTATGTCATGGTTGATTTCCAGAGTGAAAAAAACAACTGTCATGATAATGCCTAGATCTTACTAGTCCACAATAAGGCAAAGCAGTATATACTGGACCAGGTGATAATTATGACTAAATTGATTGAACTACCAATTGTACAAGGACAGACACATAAAACTCTTGTAATGCATCTTGGGAACATATTTCAAATATGATAACCACTTCTCTTCATTGATTTACTGAAATTAAGGAAAGAAAAAACAAGTATGTGTAGAAATACAACCTTAACAAAATATGACAAGAACACGCATGTCACTTGTAATTGTCATTTCTGCAATTAGCCATGAGGCCGTTGCTTATATTTATGACTACCTTCCCCTAGTACCCATTCTGTATTTTCACCAACCTTGATATTAACCTCAGTAGATCTAGATCTGTTCCTGGACAACTGATTCATACCTTCATTTCTGATGGGTCTGTGTGTTTTGTTATCCTGTCTGGATAAGTTTATTGTAGGTTTCCATTGTCTTTAAGCACAAGATGTAGTATTATAATGAGATACCATAATCCACTAGTTCTCAACCTGTGAGTCGCAATCGCTGTGGGATCTAGGAACCCTTTCACCAGTGTTGACTAAGACCATCTGCATATCAAATATTCACTTTACAATCAATCATATTTGTAGTTTTACATTTAGGAAGTAGTAACCAAATTAATTTTATGCTCTAGAGCTCACCACAACATGAAGAACTATACTCAAGTGTCCCAGCATTGGGAAAGTTGAGACCACTGCAAGAGGATCTGCAGTCTAGACATAAGCCTTGAAACTCCATTTGAAGAAGCAATTTAATTTTCCCGTGGCAATTACTCAACCTTTCAAACACTGTTATTCCTTTCTTATTCTGTTGGTTTAAGGGCCTTAGACTCCCAAATTGGCCACCGGGAAGAATAAAGTTTTGTCGTAGTTCTTGGAAGTAGAGCTCACATCTCTATAACTAAAACTCGCAGGCCAACAGAACTTAAGATCACAGGAAAAGGAAGCAATTTTTTTCCAAGTGGGCCACTAAGTGTGATAGGTTTTATGCCGGTCTTCTTTCCCCATGGGTGGGTGTTTCTCACCGAACAGCGAGGACAGAGGGAGCAGCCAGGGCAATCTGGATTGTAATGGCTGTAAGTATTATCGAATGATTATTCTCCTGATGTCATCACAGTGAGTCGATTCTACTTCATTGTCCTAGAAATAATGTATACAAGGACACTGTTTAGATAAGGACAGGCACCTGCATTCTGTGACATTGTCCAGATGAACTCAGAAAGAGAAATGGAAGCCGTGCTGATAAAGACCGTCCTCCATTTTGAGCGGAGTTCCACTCAGACTTGGGGCCCGCAATATTCAAAGAGGCCCAAAACCTTGATTCCTGAAATCATGGATCTTGGCTATGAGAGAAACCACACCAAATACTGGACGCTGATTCAAAATATAAACCGCCCAGGAACCTGCCCAGCTCTCCAGGTGACTCTGCCATAATTGGGTGTGTCAAGTGACTTCTAAACGTCATTCTATTTTTACATCAGTTCAGTACCTTCAGGGTAACAAGGAACTTGTTAATTACTTAATACCAGCTAAAGAAGGTGGTGTTTCATCTGATTTATTCCCAGCAAACACACACACACACACACACACACACACGAACAGGGAAGCCCCTAAAGTTCCCTTCAGCTGAGCTTCCCACAAGTATTCAGTGAGAGCACACCATGATGATTGTGGTGTTACGGTTGGATCTGGTAACACAGTGGCTGCCCCTGAGCCACAAGTTACTGTTTCATCCTGTGTGGCCCCCACCCCACACCTTTCTAAACTGCCTCATGGGGTGGAGAGGGAGAACCCTCTTCAACAAATCTTCTCACAGCATCTGCTTTCTGATCATACTACGATGCAAACGCACCTGTTCTTGATGAATATTTGTCAGTAGAGAGGCCTCAAGATTCACGCATTTTGTGAGTGTGAAGTCCCACAGCAAGACTTTGGTCAGAATGCTTTGAGTGACAGCCATTCTGCATGCACAGTGTACACACATACACACTCGGAATGGGACTTACTCGTTACACTGTGACCACGTTCCCCTCCTGCAGAAGAAAGGTCCCTGCGGCCACACAGGCGTTACCATTGGCTGACCTTAAAGCACAGTTCAGTCAGCGACACTGCCTGGTCTGTTCCAAGGTGGGAATAGAGTGCATCCCAGAACTCATGGCTCCGGCATGATCAGTCGGACGGCTCTCAGTCAAGTGCTATTCTGCTGAGGCTGTGTTCCAAGGCCGTCATCAAAAACTCCAACACCACCACCCACACGTGTTGAGAAGTCCTAGCAGGGCAGAGAGTGGTGGGAGACCCATCCAATCTGCCGTCATGGTGACAGCCATGTCTGAAACACCACCAGTTCTGATGCAACTCCTGGGACATAGGAGATGTTCACACAGTCTAGGAATGGATGGGTTGTTCTGGAACAGGAACAGACAGGCCAGGGATCCGTCCTGCTGAGATTTTGAAATTAAGAACTGAGCTCTGGGTGGAAAGGCCTGAGTGTATAATAAACCTCTATGGCTTGAATGACTCTCTGTGTCCTGCTTTGAATGATGTTCTTGGCTGCTGTGTGGTGACCTCAAGAAAGTTCGATTTTTGACACATGTTGAGCACAGGGTCTATCTCCATGAAGAGGAGAAAGTGGGTGAGCACTGGAGCTGGGGTGGTGGGTCCTCCCTGGTGCTGGATGGGAAGCATCAGTCACATGTAGCCAGATGTGGCCATCTTTGAGGTCCTTGTGGTGCTCCTCATTTGGTACATCAGGTGGTGACCTCTGAATAACTTCACTACCAGGGCTGAATCTGCTCAAAACATTTGGACCAGGGGCTCGCTTGTAGAAATGTCATGGGCAGGATGCCAAACATGGACAGCCCCAGTTTCTCTTGATTCTTATACAAGTTCTGCCCTCAGCATTTGCCACTTATGTATAAGATCCACCTGCAGTTAATTGTGTAGAGCTGTTAAAAGGCATCTCAAATATTGGGGAGCACTGGCATATTAACCTGTGATGGAGAAGAGTAGAATTTATAATGTAAAGGACTTACCAAGCTTAGGAAATAGTGACAGTAAGTAGCATTTACTTGATAGAGGACTGCCTCAAAAACACCCCACAGATGAGTAGTGCGCTAAGCCCCAGGAACATATATAGCAGAGGACTGTATTGTCTGTACTCAGTATATAGAGACTTGATGCCATCAAGGAGAACAGCAGATGTGAGGTGGTTCTGGGGGTGTGGATAGCAGGAGTGGAGGTGGGGTGATGGAGCACCTCTCAAAGTAAAAGGGGAGGGGAATGGGGTAAAGAATGTTGGGAGGTGGAACAGGAGAGTTGGGCAACATTTATAATGCAAGTAAAAAACAATTGAGAGGGGTTTTGGAGAGAGAGAGAGACAAGAGAGAAAGAGAGAGAGAGAGAGAGAGAGAGAGAGAGAGAGAGAGAGAGAGAGAGAGAGAGAGAGAGAGAGAGAGAGAGAGAGAGGCTATTGTATGGAGGGCTAGCCTTATCCTGCATGTCTTTCCATAAGGTCTTCATGTATGTAGTATGAAATAGTTCTTTTCAAACCCAGGAACATGCTTGGCAGAGACAATGGCAGCCTGGGGCCTAGGCCTTGGGATCTTTTCCTGAGGCCACAATGTACTGATAATAAAATAGAGCTCCTTTTCTAAAGCCAGGAATATGCTAGGAGAGCTGGTAGTGGTCTGGGGCCAGGGCCTTCAGGACATATTTTATCCTCAGAACCCAACGCTGTCCACCATATGGGGCTGTAGTTATCAGTCCTAAGGCCACTGTAGGCTTGGGCAGTTAAGTTTTTGAGATATGGTGTAATATGTTTCTGCAGCATTGTTTATGAGACCCCCCCAAGTTTGTCCTATTGTATGATAGTTTCTGCTGGCTTCATAGAAATCTCCAATTTCTTTCCAATTTCACTCTGTAAGTAGTTCACAAGATGCTATTCTTAAGAGCTTTACTTACCATAAGGCATCGTTTCTCTAAGACCTTCCCACCACATTTATATATCTTACCTTATAATTTTTCTCTTTTCCATCATCTGAAACCTCTGACTTATGACACTGTTACTGAAGAATGACCATTTGTATTAGGGTACTCGTGTAATTTGGAAATAATTTCTGGAATATCTTTTCTGTGTGAATATTCTGTCTTCCTAATTGACTACACTTGCAATCTTCTATCCATTTTCAATTTTCTGAAGTATAACATGGGTCCTAAAATTTAAATGGCATTTGCAAGAGCCAAATTCATGCTGTCGTTAAAGACATTTTTAAGTAATATTAAATTTTATATATAGTGATTTTTCCATGTGAAATTATATTAATTCTAAGACAGTTGTATCTTCAGAATTTTAGTAAAATAGTTCCAAAAAACATTATGATGACTCAGGTCACCTGCGTACCAGTATGACACTCCCCAGGGAAATATGAATATATGAATATATGATACCAAAAATGGGGACACAAACTGTCACTACCCCCGCCTACTACCTCTAAGTACCCTACTAGTCTGTACCCCAAACTGCAGGCAGGGATGGGACCTTAGTTGCTCTGCGCAGCTACCAGGGACCCCCAGCTTCCAGGGCTTTCTACTGTGATGCTGTGCAGGTATTTGGTGGGGGAAGACAGTGTTGGTGCCGTGCCTTGCGGATCTAACAGGCCTATTGAGGTAGTGTTGCTGCTCAGGCCTACCCTTGGCAGCTGCTCTCTCCGGGACCCCTTTCTGGGTGGCCTCCCCGTGTTGGGAGCACTGTCCACACCGGGGGTGGGGGTGAGGGGCACGGTGGCATGACTTTGGCTGTTCAAGTCAGTGCCCTCTGCACACTGGGTATTTTTTGAGGCTCCAGGCTGGGGTCCTAGGTCCTTGTGTACGCACTCCTACTTTATCAGAAGTCCTCCGTCTGTGGGGCGGGGTCAGTAAGAAGTTCCCTGTGCAGTTCTACTCCGCATCACCAGTAGATGAAGGACCCCAGACCCCAAGTCAGGCCCTGACCTCCTGATGGCCTGGGTCACAGCCCCCTCTTTCTGCTTCTTGGCTCTGCCTGCAGCAGGCTTTGTCATAGACACCCTCCGCTGCCCTCCGCAGGCTTTGTGTTGGTGTCTGTGTCCACCCCAGAGCTACCCGCGAGGGGCTCCGTGGAGCCCCCCACCATGAGCTTGCTGTTTCAAAGGCTTCTGCTTCCCTCGCAGCCCACCAGCCTGGCTGTGTTAGGCCTCCTTCCAAAGCTCCGACATCCTGCTTGGCTCCTGTCCCCCACTCCAGCTGCAGCTTCCCTGTTGTGCTTCTGGCAGAAGGCATGCTGGGGGCTGTGGGGGGCGGGGCTCCTTCCCCTTGGCCTCTCTTCTCCCATTACACCAGCATACAGCCAAATAAACCTGGGGTCTGGTAAGGGAGGCTTTTTCATTAATTATTTTTTCCAATGGAAATAATTCCACCACTTGTCAGAGGGATTTTTGCATTTTGGGGGGCTGACTCCCCCGTTTCTTTCCCAGCCTCTTAGATGCTCTTGAAGTGGGAAGCTTTGTTTCCTTAGCTGAGCTGTGCTGGTCTGGGCTGGTGAGGAGTGTAGTTTGGGTTCCTGAGCCCAGCATTAGGTATCTGGGTCCTAACTGTCCTGTCCCCATGCTGTGTGACCTTCAGGATAGCACTGACCCTCTCTGGGCCTCTCCGTCCTTCATTTGTCCCGTGTTGGTGGGGAGGGGCCATGCTTGCTAGTTCTCTGGCCTCTGGCTTTGATATTGTGATTGTATCAGATTGGCTCTTGTTCCGGGGTGACTCTAGTGCTGCAAGGGGCCCTAGAGGCGTGCACACCTGTGACGGATCCCAGACAGTCACCCTCTGTGCTCAGTATGCAGTGGAGTCTAGGGCCTGGGCAAAAGGGAGCAGGTCTTGGCTTGTTCCTCCTGGCCATGTCAGGGATCCCTGAGTGTGAAGAAGCCCTTCTACCTCTGTTGCAGTCAGCAAACCTCCTCCTGGCCTCTCCGCCCTGTTCCTTCTCTTTGTCTCCCTTCCCCCTGCGCTGCACCCCATGCCCTGCCCTGGCTGATGGCTTTGAGTCCTGGGCACTGCCCTGTCCTACTTTGCTCTACACTCACCAGGCTTTCCGCTCAGAACCAGGCCCAGTGCCCAGAGACCTGAGAGCGAGCCCCTCTAGGCACTTATGCACAGGGGTTAGCCTACCCCCTCCTGCCCAGGTCCCACATCTGGCCAAAGGCTCAGTTTCCCCAGCTGTAAATTGCCTCCCACTGCCCCTTGGCATCTTCTCAGCTTTCAGCTTCATGGTCCTTTTTCTTTTTGTGGGGGTGCGGGAGTGTCTAGGGAAGGCAGGCTCAGCTATGCTGGTCTCTCCCTCTGCAAGTCTGAGGTTAAGGGGAGAAGTCTTTACCCAGGTGTTGGGTGAATTATTATTATTATTATTTTTATTTATTTTTTTGAATCAGGTAGTCGATCAGCAACCTGTTTGAGTTAGAATCCTCCTTCCCAAGTTCTTCCCCCAAGAGACCAGCCTTACTGTACAGTGTCTCTCTAGGCCTCAGGAGGGTCTTCTGTTGTCTGCAGCCTTCCTCTGGCTTGTGGTGACGTGACTTGCCGATGCTGTTGTTTTCCCCACCTCTGTTCCCCACCCCCACTCCTTCTCGCCCTGCCCCTCAATCTAATGTTTAACCACAGGCATCATCGTGACTCCCTGCACCCTTCAGGTGGCTTTTCTCACCCTCAAAACAGATGAATCTCTGGCTTCTGCAGGTGACGGGCCACGCCCTGTCTCTGTAGATGGCAGCTAGTTGGCTGGCCAGGCCCTAGCTGCCGACCTGGCCTTGCATTGCTGTGACTCTCTATTCGCCCTTCATGGGGAAAGTCTGATTGTTTGGATCACAGAAAGGTAGACATCTCAGGGCAGCCACCAGCACTGCCTGGGAGTGGAAGTCATCAAGTGGCCATGGCCACGCCCCGCCGGGGGGGGGCGGTGTCGATGGCTGCATCAGGTTGGTGTTTTCTCGGGTATCATGTATCAAGGGACCCCCCTGGGGAAGCTGTTGAAAACAGAGGCCTTGTCTTATGGAGCAGGATACCAGGCAGTGCGGGTGTTGTAAAACATCTTCAGAATCACAAGTGGTAAGAAGTGTGTTCATCCTAGGCTTTGGGCTGTGGGTCAACCCAGGGGCGGGGCAAGCCTGTCCGTTGCCCAGATGGGCTAAGAAAATGCTGCCCCTGGCGTCCTAAGTCACAGAAACAATCCCTGAAAGTAGGCAGGGCTTCCTGGGGAGACAGTGCTGGACTTTAGATCTGGTGTAGGATATTGAGGAGATTGGGGGAGTTACACAGTAAAGAGTCACAGTCAGTTTTGGACTATTTGTAGATTGTGTGTGTGTGTGTGTGTGTGTGTGTGTGAGAGAGAGAGAGAGAGAGAGAGAGAGAGAGAGAGAGAGAGAGAGAGAGAGAGAGAGAACTGGCTTGCAAATGAGAAGGGTATTCTGGACCTTGTGTTGTGAGACCCCATGGAGGTTTGGGGGTGAGGTGCAGGAGGACCAAGTACAAGTCTTTATGTCAGGCGGGTGGGTGTGGTTTTGGAGTTTCGTGTGTGAGGGTCCCTGGCAAAGGACACTGGAAATGTGGACCAATGTCAAACGAAAGAAGCCTGGGGCGAGGGGTGGGGTATTTGGAAGGCTCAGGGAAGTGGGGGGTGTGGCATAAAGGCCTGGCGCTGTGAATGCTGGGATACGCCAGGAGGAAGTGACGGGATGCATGCGTGTGGGAGGTGAGTGGAGAGCAAAGGGGACACAGGAACCTGAACCAGAGGCCCAGAGGGTGCCACAGGACTCAGTGGACACTTACCCAGGGTCTTTGGAGTCCTGGGCAGAGGGATGGGCTGAATTTTGTTTGAACCAAGGTGACCCCCATTCGCTGAAAAGTCGCTTCTCGGTGCCTAGACCTCGCTAGCCCTCCAGACTGTGGGTTCCCGCAGGGGGCGTCTGAATGTGAGCCGGCTCCTCTGAGCACCTCAGTGGCTTTTCCAGAGCGGCCGTGGTGGACGCTCTGCTCCCCTCTGTGCTTTCGGGATGCTGTGTGTCTGGGTGCCACTCCGTTGCCCCAGCGCCCTCTTCCACCAGGACCCCTTTGTGTCTGAGGAATCCGGGTGTGGCCCCCATCCCCCGCAGCCTCCCTTCCTGTTGCTCCTGCTGCCCCACTGACCCTGCCCCTCATTCCTGTCTGGCTTTCAGGATGGTGGTGCGGGCCCGCCCCTGTGTTGTGAGCAGAGATCGGCCTGCCTGTGGGATTTGGCCTGGTGTCTGAGTGCTTATGCAGCTCAGGGCTAGTGGTCTGGATGCATCCTCTGGGTCAGGGCCCTCATTTGTAGCTCCAGCCTGGCTCCACTGTGTCCTTTTGTGGTGACAGTGCCTCACTGGAAGCCACTGCTTTGAAGAGGCAGCTGCCTGAGGCTGATACAGGGTGGGTCACCCCGCACATAAGGGGACCTGTGACAGCCACTAGTAGAGCTCATGGCTTCCCCATGGCCTACTTGGCTAGCAGGTGAATGACAGGGTTTGGTGCTCAAGGCTTTCTTCTAGGGGAGTTCCCAGGATTCCCTCTGACGTACATGTCTTTGAATTACGGCAATTGCACAGAGGTGCGGCCTGTCCAATCTCACTGAGCAGAGCCTGAGAGCCATCATCTGCCTGCTGTTGCTGGCTTGGTGCAGCCCTGGCTTCTGGGCATGGGGTAGTCCTTGCTATCAGAGCCCAGCCCTGGCTGCAGGGGCCCAGCCCTGGCTGCAGGGGTCCAGCCCTGGCTGCAGTGGCCCAGCCCTGGCTGTAGGGTCTCAGCCCTGGCTGCAGGGGCCCAGCTCTAGCTGCAGAGGTACAGCCCTGGCTGCAGGGGCCCAGCCCTGGCTGTAGGGTCTCAGCCCTGGCTGCAGGGGCCCAGCCCTGGCTGTAGGGCCCAGCCCTGGCTGCAGGGGCCCAGCGCTGGCTGTAGGGTCTCAGTCCTGGCTGCAGGGGTCCAGCCCTGGCTACAGTCCAGCCCTAACTGCTTCTGTATGCTCCCTTGCCTGCACCTTTCACAGCACCGTGGCACACTACACGGCAGGCAGGCTGCTCTCCTGGTGTCGGGGTTCATCTCTCTGCTGGGCTCCAGCCTTGCTTTCATGGAACCCAAAGGGGCCGACCCAGCTGCCTCCCTCTGTGCAGGCCGCTCCAGCCTTCTTGCCCCTCCCTTTCCTGAGAGGGCATGAGGCTGTTCCCAGGCTGGTCCTAGCTCTAGGAAAGGGGCTGTGGGATGAAAGGTTATATATAAATGTAAGATGATGATTATTTATTTGACAGGGACAGCTGCCTGTGCTGAAAAATGTAATCTAGTAATCCTTGTGTGAAAATCGGATCTGTGCCTCAGTGAGCTGCCTGAAGCAGAAAAGAAGGAACATTTTCCCTCTCTCTCCCCACTTCCTGACCCCGCCCCACCCCTGCCAGCTCTGCTCACTTCCAAAGTTCCCAAGCTCTTGTAGCCTGGTAGCATGTCTGCAGTTGCATGTAGCATACATATGTATACATACATTATGCATCCTGCTGCATGTGTAATGCATACATGTGGCACATACTCCATGTATCTTGCTTCTTTTGATTGTGGTTAGAGTGCTATCATGGATTTTTAAGCTTTCCCACTTATAACTTCTTTCCATCAGGGAAATTTTTACATGGTCCTGGGCATATAGTATATAAATCAACCATTTCCTAACAGTGAATGATAAATTTGTTTAAAGATGATTTTTTAATATACATATTTTATCATTTATTAAAGACAGCAGCAAATTTGCATACTAATGGGGTGGACAAGCTTGTAAGTTTTCACAGAAATAATTAGGTCTTGGTGGAGTATTTGATGCAGCAAGACACAGAGCGTCTTCACTGTTTCTCAGAGTTGATCCATATTTTGATTTAATGATCGCCAACGCCGAGGCTGCTGCTTCACACAAGCACATAGCACCAAACCAGCAGAATTCATTAAAAATATGTCTCCAATATGAGCCCACATCTATGAGTTTTAGGGTAGAGTCCTACCAGACTTTCAAAGAGGATTTAACAAGAATTCAGTGTATTCAACAATATACAAACAAAATAAATATTAGTCAATTTATTTTCTGAACCCCTGATTACTCATATATCCAGTCAGGAAAGACTGAGTGATAAAAAGAGAATTACAAACCAATTATCCCTAATACCACAGATTCAAAAATAATTAAAAGATAAAACAAATAAAATAAAATATAAAACACATCAAAAGTTTGTCCACCATTAACAACGAAAAAGGCTTCATTCTAGAAAAATAGATGGTTCAACAAAATGGGATTAAAGTGTAAGAAAAACCAAGAATTGATCATCTCATGAGGTAATGTAAAATTCTCTGACAATATTCAACACCACTTTATGATAAAATTCTCTGAGTTCTGCTGTTTAATGGGGCTGGAACATGGCTCCTTCTATTCCATTATCAGCAGCTTTCAATATTTCAAATATATCACTGTGTAATCTCGGCTTTCCTGGAACTTGCTTAGAGATCTACCTTGATCTCAAAGATCTGCATGACTCTGTCTCGTGAATGGTGGTTTAAAAAGCATGTAACAGCATGCCTGGAACTAAGCCTTTCTGCTTATATTTTAAACTCAGAACCCAGAATCCAAATATATCTCTTGGCAATTTGACACATAATTGTATCTTCATGTGTCTACATCAAAAGAGTATCCAGGTAATAATAATTCCTAACATGATACAGTTCTCTTTCATACAACTGCAAATCCATATGTTTAGCTGAATGTAATCTTGTGCTAATGTAACCATTCCTTTAATGCCATTGAATAACCTTCACCACAAGATTAAACGTCATTCAACTTCCTGATAAAGCCTAGTATTTTGAACCTTTCTTTTTTTATTTTTCCTTTCTTAGTTTCTATGCTTGTTAAAAACTTTCAGGTCAAATTCTATGCAGTGATTTTTGTGACTTATTTTGTCAATACAATTAATGTAAACATCTTTACCTAAACCTCAAAGAAACTCTTCAGACGAGGGCAGCAAACTTCTTCACAAAAACATAAAAAAAAAAAAAAAAATCTCCAGAGTGAAAATAATCCCAAGCACCCATGTCTATCATATTCTACTATGATACGCTCCTAATTCCCACTTAATTCATGATCATATTCATTATGTTTCTCTCCAGCACACAGAATTTGGAGACTTATCCCTAGTGAAAACACTTTACCACATTGATTACATTAGTAAGTTTTCTGTCCACTGTGTGTTCTTTTATGATACTGGAGATAACTGGGTCTTGTAAAGGCTTTACCACATTGATTACATTCATAAGGTTTCTCTCCAGTATGTGTTCTTTTATGATATTGGAGATGACTGGGTCTTGCAAAGGCTTTACCACATTGTTTACATTCATAAGGTTTCTCTCCAGTATGTGTTCTTTTATGAGATTGGAGATTACTGCGCTGTGCAAAGGCTTTACCACATTGATTACATTCATATGGTTTCTCTCCAGTATGTGTTCTTTTATGATATTGGAGATGACTGTGCCATGCAAAGGCTTTACCACATTGATGGCACTCATAAGGTTTCTCTCCAGTATGTGTTCTTTTATGTCTTTGGAGATCACTGTGCTGTGCAAAGGCTTTACCACATTGATTACATTCATAAGGTTTCTCTCCTGTATGTGTTTTTTTATGTCTTTGGAGATCACGTTGCTGTGCAAAGGCTTTACCACATTGATTACATTCATAAGGTTTCTCTCCAGTATGTGTTCTTTTATGTGTTTGTAGATTACTGTGACCTGAAAAGGCTTTACCACATTGATTACATTCATATGGTTTCTCTCCAGTATGTGTTCTTTTATGATATTGGAGATGACTGCGCTGTGCAAAGGCTTTACCACATTGATGGCACTCATAAGGTTTCTCTCCAGTATGTGTTCTTTTATGTCTTTGTAGATAACTGTGAGCTGCAAAGACCTTACCACATTGATTACATTCATCAGGTTTCTCTCCAGAATGTGCTGTTTTATGATATTGGAGATGACCTGATCTTGTAAAGGCTTTACCACATATATTACACTCATAGGGTTTCACTCCAGTATATCTTCTTACATGCCTGCAATGATAATTAGCACATGTGAAATCTTTACCACATTCATTACTCTGATCAATCATATAATCAATATGAATTATGTTTACAATTTGTCTAATGGTAAAGAAGAATCAGATCTTAAGGTTTTAGCACCTTATATATTCATGTTGTTCTCCCTCATCATGAGTTGTTCAAGACACCTGTGATGGTTATTACATGGCTCATATTTATAATACCCTCTTTTTATATGATGTATTTTAGCTATCTGAATAAAGTTAGAAAAACTCTGATCTGTATAACACTGATTGTATTCATATTTTTCCTCTAGTGTGAATTACAACACATGTGACTGGGAATCAGGACACACAGAAGAATTTCCAAATTCCTAGTACCCATAAAGGTTTTTTTACACAATGAGTTTTGGTATAGTCCCTGTAAAGCTAAAAAACCAACTAATTGCAAATGTATTTCATATTCCTAATTTCTTTCAAAGGTAGAATACTACATATTTTCTTGTTTTAGATCAAAATTTTTATGTTTCTTCTTTCCATATCCCTATGCTCACATGATTATTATCCATTGTGACACATGATATACCTAATAAAAGGAATGATAAATGAAAGGTTTATGTATTGTATTCACAGTGTTTGAATTTTTGTTTCTCATAACATGTGCAATATGGACTAATTTTTCTCCACAACAATATCCTTGATTCTCATAAAATTCCCTCTCACCAAACTGAACCATATTTCTACAAGAATATGAGTATCACCAAATTTTCTATAGACTATTTGCTTATTAGAATGTTTTGGATATAAATTTATCACTATTCAATGTGCAATTTCTAAATACTATGAGACTATACAGATTGGCAGATCCACAGCACAGGTCTAATGGATCTACTTGTCAAATGGATACACAAATCAGATATTGGATCTTGAAGTACATGGTTTTGTAAGAATATTATAATCATATCTACACTTAAAGGACTGTTATTTTACACTTTTGCTTTTTGCTGGAGATTCCATAAGATATTAAAATTTCCCCAGAGACAAATTTGTAAGAGCTTGCACATGAAAATTACCTTTCATGACTTTTATTATTTTGAAAATGTTCTTCAAGATGATGCTCTTCGCAATTATAGCCTAAAACACAGTAATAGAAAATGAATGATATAGTATTGGAAAATAGGCAAAATTAAAGGTACTGTGAATTTTAACTGCACCGTGATAGTTACAGTGAAAATTCAGTGAAACTGAATTATTCAGCTCAATTTTTATACAATTAAAATAATAGAAGATCGTCAATAACCAAGAAACATTTGGTTCCTTCAGAAAAAAAAAAATAACAGTCTTACTTATAGCTTTGAGGTTCAGGTAGGTTTCCAACATCACATTTTTGTAGAGACTCTTCTGGGAAGGATTCAGCAAATTCCACTCCTCCTCAGTGAATTTCACAGGCACATCATCAAAAGTCACGGCATCCTAAATATCCCATACATGTACAACACAAAGCATGATACTAACATCACCAGAAAATAAATATATACTTTCTCAAATATATATTCACATAATTCTCGTGCTTGCTCTGCTTATTTTCTGACTCAGAATTTATAATCACTCTGTCATTTTAGAAGGATCTTTAATTATAAGTTACACCTGTGTCACTTTTGAACACTTTGAATAGGACACAGCCTTGCTAGAGAAATGCCAACTGAGAGGGACATGCAGGGGAAACAGATCCACATTACTGAGAACACACCTGAAAAATTGTATGAACAATTACTAACTACAAACATGATGGGCAAGCTGGTTGTATTTGCTCATGTCTTTAATCACAGAGACACAGGCTGGTGTATGTCTAATAACTTGACACTGGCATGACCTTTGTAATGTGTTCTAGGAGACTAAAAGTTATATTTTAAAACCCTCAATCCATACAAAAATCTTAGGGTAGGAGAGAGAGCTCAGCATTGAAAAGCACCTGCTGGTCTTCCACATAATGGTGGAAAATTCCTGGTAAACACATGGGGGACCAACAGCTACTCATTACTTCAAGATCAGGAGTTCTGAGGCTATCCTGTGACAACACTAAAGATGAGACAAAGATGGTATTCACATATATGCACACAGGCAAAATATTTCCATTTATTCAAACATTTGAGAACAAACACAAGACTGAGAAAGAACAGCATTCATGTGAAACCTAACGAACCTGAATCCTCAGATAATATTGATGTCATGAATATATGCGTTTCTGAGAAATAGAATATAGTCAATATATTTGGCCAAATTTCAACACTAAAAATGTGGAGGAAAAACCGCACAAAAATATGCTTATATTACAAGCACAAGACATGTGTCTTTTGCGGTTTCTCTTCCTACATTAAGGACAGACAAGGTTCACAGAGAAATATGTTTTAGAAAAGAAAAGCAAAAAATAAAATAAATATAAAAATATAAAACAACTAGACTTGTAAAATAGATTATCACTGATTAGCAAATGTATCTATTGTATTTTATATACTTTAAGGAAAGAGATTATCGTGAATATATGGGAGCATGAGAAGAAAGCTGAAGGGTCAGTTTCAACCACAACACAGAACACACCAAGGACACAATGTTTTCCCACTAAAAGAAATGCGGGGGAAAATCTCGAGCAGAGACTGAGGGCATGGCCAATGAAAATTTGTCCCACTTGAGAGTAACATCCTATGGACAAGCACCAATCCATGACATTATTAATGACAATCTGTTATGCTCCCACACCAAAGCCTTGAGTAATTGTCCACTGAGTGGATCCACTCCCCAGCTGAGTGAAAAAGCTGCAAAGATCCAGAGTCAAACCTTGCATGGACCTTGGGGACTATTATGGAAGAGTTGTGGAATGATTGAAATCCCTGAGGAGGATAGGAACTCCACAGGAAGAGACTCAAGTAACAAGCACCCTTGGAGACACTCAGAGACTAAGCCACCAACCAAATAGCATACACAGGATGAATTAAGGCCCCTGGCACATGTATAGCAGATGTGCAGCTCAGAGGTTCAGAAGGTCATCTAACAACTGTAGCAGTGGATTTCCCTATACCTGTGGGGGGCTATCTATTTCCTTAACTGGGCTGCCATGTCTGACCTCAGGGAAACAGTATGTACTTAACTCACAAGGGACTTGATGTACCGATTTGAGGGTTACATGGGGGCCCCAAAACCTCTGAAATAAAAACAGAGGAGACTAGTAGAGAGGCTCTGCCATAGCAAGAGACATATAAGAGGCATACTGAGAAGTGTGACAATGAATATATAAATAACTGGAAAAACAAAAAAAGAAAAAAAATAAATTTTTTCATTCTATAAACACTATCCTCTAAGGTATCTGGAAAGGCTCCTCCTACATGATCTTCCCCAAGCTCCATAAAGAAAGCCAGACAGGACAAACAATCTGCAAAAGTCCTCATCCCATCTAGAAGCTTATTGTTTTTTGTGGGGTTTTTGTTTGTTTTTTTGTTTATTTTCTTGGATTTTTTTTTTTTTGAGACAGGGTTTCTTTGTATAGTCCGTTCTGTCCGGGAACTCACTCTGTAGACAAGGCTGGCCTTGAGCTCAGAAATCTGCCTGCCTCTGCCTCCCAGAGTGCTGGGATGGCAGGCATGTGCCATCACCGCCCAGCGAAGCTTTTTGTTTCAATCAACTGC
The DNA here is from genome assembly GCF_947179515.1 of Apodemus sylvaticus. Classification (NCBI taxonomy): domain Eukaryota; kingdom Metazoa; phylum Chordata; class Mammalia; order Rodentia; family Muridae; genus Apodemus; species Apodemus sylvaticus. The sequence goes on along the minus strand of NC_067493.1, from coordinate 4,052,695 downwards.
ATCCTGACCCTTGACACTATAGGCAAATGTTCATCCTGTGATGTAAATGCATTCAGTCTTTCTTCAGGTATCCTAACAGTCTGCAGGAACTCCTACACTGTTCAAACATCTAAAGTCTCTTCTGACACACAAGGCAAAATCTTGAAGGTCGACTCTTGTAACAGTTTGGGTACATCCTCTCCTTGTATACATCTCTCCATGGCAGATTTACCAATGCTTTAGTTATCTCAACAAGCTGTGGTCGCAAAATGCAACTCAAGAATCATCCTCATAATTTCACTGCAATGAACTCTCATGGAGTCTTCCCATGGCTCTGACTCTGCCAAAAGATGGCTGGAATCATGCCAAATTGAAACCATACTGGAAGAATCCGGGATCTCGAATTTATCATCTATCAGTTTTCAGAAGCCACACCATATGAAAGACCCTCTTAAGTTTGGCTTCTAAGATGATGGACTCTGTCTCACGTGGTCCACTTATAACAGCTAGAAAGTGAAAAAAATCAAGATGTCCCTCAACCAAAATTTGGATAAAAATTATGTGGTTCATTTACAAAATGGAATTCTATTCAGCTAGTAAAAACAAAAATATTATGAATCTTGCAAGCAAATGGATACATCTAAATACTATCATCCTAAGTGAACTAACCCAGACCATAGGGGCATGCTTGTTTTTACTCACTTACAAATGTATAATAACCATAAAGTACAGGATAACTGCATGACATTTCTTAGTCCGGAAGAAGCTAAACAAGAAGGAATGCTCAGGGGCTAGATAGATGGCTCAGTTGGCAAAAGCACTGATTGCTCTTGTGAAGGTCCTGAGTTCATATCCCAGCACCGGCATGGTGGCTCACAAACACCAGTAATGAGATCTGATGCCCTCCTCTGGTATGTCTGAAAACAAATACAGGGTACTTACATATAAAAAATAAATATATTTTTTAAAAAAAGAAGGCTAAAATGAGCATGGTTGAATCACACTCTGAAGTGGAAATAAAACAGTCAGAGGAGGCAGATGAAAGAGAGAGAGAACTGGAAGGGCCAGTAGTTAAGAAAGGGGAAGGGGAGGTAAGGAAAAGCTGTGGTGAGAGAAAAGGAAGGGCTATAGGACAAGGAAATGAATTGAAATCTCCAGCTAACAGGGATCTAAAAGTTTAGGCATCTTTAGGATCTGCTACAGACCATGAAAGGGAGGGCAACAGACAGTCTATGAGGGGTGATCATAGCTGAAATACATAGCAGTGAGATATGGACACTGAAGAGGGCCACACCCTAAAGACAGACAAAGTTAAAGACGGTGGAAAGTTAACTACACCAACCAAACCAAAAAGCTTTCCAACCAAAATTTATCTTGTCTACAAGAAATTCAGACAAAAATATGGAGTAGAGAATGAGGGACTCACCAAATTATACCCTGCTCAAGTTGAGACTCATCCCATGGGCAATCACCAATCCCTGACTATACTGAGGATATACTTTGTTATACTTCCAGAGAGTAGCTTAGCATAATTGTTCTCTGAGAGTCTCCATCCAGCACCTGACTGAAACAGATGCTGAGCCCACAGCCTAATATTGCACAGAACACAGGGGATCTTTGGAAGAGTTGGGGAAAGAAATGAGGGTCTCCAAAGAAAAAGAAACCCATAAGAAGTCCCTCAGTGTCAACCAACCTGGGCACTAGGAAACTCTCAGAGACTGAGCCACCAGCCATCCTTCAGATGACTGTAGCTCTGAAAGGTTGAAATGCTATCAACTTCACCTCTCTCCTGATTATGTTTCCTTATGGATTGCTAGGATTTTCTTACCCTGCCCACCTCCTCTCCTAGCTTCCAACATCAACAAGCAATCTCTCTTGAACATAACAAACAGGTCAGAAAAAGAGCCAGCACTCAGCCAACACTCTAAAAATCTACAAAGAAAACTGTAACACAGGAATAACACTCCCACAAAAACAAGACAAACTGAGAAACTAGTACCTAGACCAATAATCACCAAAAATGCAAATACCTAGGACCAGCATAGAAAGATGTGTAATATCAGCCAGGAAAATAAGTCACCATCCTCAGGCTCTCACTCCTCTCCTTTCCCACAAACAACCTCTTTTGTATCAGAGCTCCTTTGTGTTTTGCTTTATCAATATATGTTAGAGAAAGAGGAGAAAGAGGAGGAAGAGGATGGAGAAAAGGAGGAGGAGGAGGAGGAGGAGGAGGAGGAGGAGGAGGAGGAGGAGGAGGAGGAGGAGGAGGAGAAGGAGAAGGAGAAGGAGAAGGAGAAGGAGAAGGAGAAGGAGAAGGAGAAGGAGAAGGAGAAGGAGAAGGAGAAGGAGAAGGAGAGGAGAAGGAGAAGGAGAAGGAGAAGGAGAAGGAGAAGGAGAAGGAGAAGGAGAAGGAGAAGGAGAAGGAGAAGGAGAAGGAGAAGGAGAAGGAGAAGGAGAAGGAGAAGGAGAAGGAGAAGGAGAAGGAGAAGGAGAAGGAGAAGGAGAAGAAGAAGAAGAAGAAGAAGAAGAAGAAGAAGAAGAAGAAGAAGAAGAAGAAGAAGAAGAAGAAGAAGAAGAAGAAGAAGAAAATCAGCATAAAGAAAATATTTCCAAGAAAACCACAAATGAAAGCTTTCATTGACTAAAGGAAGGTGTCTACTAATGTACAAGAAGCATCAAAAATACCAGATTGGGAAAGAGACGTTAGCCACATCATAATCAAAACAATAAATATTTTAGTTAAAGAAACAAAAAAATTACAGCAGAAAAAAATTAACAAACCAAGGAAAAGAAAAACTAGTAATGTTTGAAATCAGAAATATTAGATTCATATCTGTGTTCTTTTTTTTAAGGAATAAATTCATTCCTTATGCAATGTTCTCCCTGCATGTATTACTGCAGGTCAGAAGAGGGCAACAGGTCCCATTACATATGATCATAGAACACCATGTGGCTGCTCTGAATTGAACTCATGGCCTGTGTAAGAACAGCCAGAGCTCTTAACCTCTGAGCCATCTCTCCAGGCCTAATCCTGCCTTCTTAATGTATATTGTAAAAGAAAAAAGCTTTGGACACAGTTGCTGCATAGTCACAGAACCCACCCAAGATTCTACAAGAAAGCAACTAGTCCAGATGTTTTGGACAGAATTACAATCAGCCGTGATACTGAAGTTATTAAGCGGTCATTGCCTGAACTAGCAGGTTAGAAGCACAACTACAAACCTCACAGGTGGTCACATCTGGCTGATGATTCTGATCCAACCCCATAGAGGACCCACAACCCCAGTGCATACAGCTCAGCCGCATGTTCTTCCCCATTGTGGGCAGATATCTTGTGCTCACCATGTCTTGATTTCAGCGTTTCCCTGAGGTCCCCCTCACATCAAACAACAGCAGAGCTCAGAGCAGGACACAGAGAATCATTCAAACTGCATAGCCACAGGGAACACACCAAAAGGCACCCTGAAGATCCCACCTCTTTGTCTGCCTGGCAGGTCTGCCTGGTGTCCTTTGATTGGCCAGTGAGTCTTAGCACTCTTCAGGTTAAAGTGTGCTTACTATCCAGGACCACACCTACTCAAGATCTCAGGAGTGGTTTGCATTCCATTAACATTTGAAATAAGATATCAAGAGGCATCACACCCCACACAGCCCTGAGGGAGGAACAACATTCCAGCTTAGGCTGGTCAGCTTCCTGCTTCTCCCCCTCTGATGCCAGGACCCTGCATTTACCAGTACCTGTGCCTGAACTTTCCTCAAAGCACTTGTCTTCTTTCCATAATAATGATGAAAAGTTTGCCTAGACCATTACTGAAGGTTCATTGGATGTAGAACCAGGAATTGATGACCCAATGTAACACCAGCACATCATCAAAAGTAACTGCATCCTAAATATTCCATACATGTACAACACAAAGCATGATACTAACATCACCAGAAAATAAATATATGCTTTCTCAAATATATACTCACATAATTCTTGTGCTTGCTCTGCTTATTTTCTGACTCAAAATTTATAATCACTGTGTCATTTTAGAAGGGGCTTGAATTATAAGTTACACCTCTGTCACTTTTGAACACTTTGAATAGGATACAGCTTTGCCAGAGAAATGCGAATTGGGAGGGAGATGCAGAGGAAACAGATCCACAATACCGAGCACGCATCTGAAAAATTGCATGAACAATTACTAACTACAAACATCATGGGCAAGCTGGGTATATTTTCTCATGTCTTTAATCACAGAGGCACAGGCAGGTATATGTCATTTACCTAGACACTGGAATGGCCTTTGTAATGTGTTCTAGGAGACTAAAATGTATATTTTAAGACCCTCAATCCCTACAAAAAACAACCATGGGAAAAAATGATACTGAACTCAAAGTTTTTATGAAAGTTCTTACAAAGAATTATAAATTCACAGTAAATCTGTATTCACCTGGCAGAAATATGAAGTTTAATCTATAACATTTGGTCAAATTTCAATACTAAAGATATGGATGAAAAACCACACAAAAATATGCTTATATTACAAATATAAGACATGAGTTTTTTGTGGTTTCTCTACTACTTTAAGGACAGACAAAGATACACAGCAAAATTTGGTTTGGAAAAGAAAAGCAAAAAATAAAATAAATATAAAAATATAAAACAAATAGACTTGTAAAATAGATTATCACTGAATACCAAATGTATATATTGTATTTTATATGATTTAAGGAAAGAGATTATAGTGAATACATGGGAGCATGTGAAGAAAGTTGAAGGGTCAGTTTCAACCACAACACAGAACACACCAAGGACACAATGTTTCCCCTCTAAAAGAAATGCTGGGTAAAATCTGGAGCAGAGACTGAGGATATGGCCAATGAAAATTTGCCCAACTTGAGAGTGCCATCCTATGGACAGGCACCAATCCATGACATTATTAATGACACTCTGTTATGCTCCCACACCGAAGCCTTGATTAATTGTTTAGTGAGAGGATCCACCCACCAGCTGACTGAAAAAGCTGCACAGATCTAGAGTCAAACCTTGCATGGACCTTGGGGAATCTCATGGATGAGTTGGCAGGAAGATTGAAACCCCTGAGGAGGATAGGAACTCCACAAGAAGACCAAGAGACTCAAGTAACAAGCACCCTTGGGGACACTCAGAGATTAAGCCACCAACCAAATAGCATACACAGGATGGACTAAGTCCCCTGGCACATATATAGCAGATGTGCAGTGCAGAGACTCAGAAGGTCATCTAACAACTGTAGCATGGGCTTTCCCTATAGCTGTGTGTGTGTGTGTGGGGGGGGGATATGTTTTGAATCTGTTTCCTTAACTGGGCTGCCATGTCTGGTCTCAGTGAGAGAGAATGTAATTACCTCACAAGAGAATTGATGGACCAATTTTGGGGATACCTGGGGGCCCCACAACCTCTCAAAGAAAAACAGAGGAGACTGGGGGAGGGACTGTGCCATAGCAAGGGACATATAATGGGGATAGTGATAAGGGTGACAATGAATATATAAATTATTGGAAAAGCAAAAAAAGAGAGAAAAAATAAAATTTTTCATTCTATAAACACTATCCTGGACGATATCTGTAAAGGCTCCGCCTTCATGATCTTCCACAAGCTCTGTAAATAATGCCAGACAGGAAAGACAAGCCCCCAAAGAAATCATCCTATCTAGAAGTTTTTTGATTCAATTAACTACATCCTGACCCTTGACATTATAGGCAAATATTCATCCTGTGATGTAAATTCATTCAATCTTTCTTTAGGGATCCTAACAGTCTGTAGGTACTCCTACTCTGTTCAAACGTCTAAAGTCTCTTCTGACACACACGGGAAAGTCACATCTTGTAACAGTTTGGTTACTTCTTCTCCTTGTACACATCTCTCCATGGTAGATTTAGCAATGCTGTAGTTATCTCAACAACCTCTGGACACAGGGATTGAACTCCTTTCTCAGAATATTAAACAACACTGGCTGACCTTACAGCTCTTCAATGATAACAGCAAACACTGTCAAAAAAAACAAAAAAACAAAAAAACAAAAAAACTTGGACCACATGAGCAAAAGGGTTGGCTGCTGAAATTATCTCCCTTCTAAACTCCTCTATTAACATTAAAGATGGATTTTTGCTAACAAATACTTTAGCCAGGCAGTGGTGGTGCACGCCTGTAATCCCAGTCCTGGGGAGGCAGAGGCAGGTGGATTTCTGAGTTTGAGTCCAGCCTGATATACAGAATGATTTCCAGAAGAGCCAGTGCTATACAGAGAAATCCCTGTCAACAAAACTCAACAGACAGAAATAAACCAAGAGTTTTGTTTATGGATAAATGCTTGGCTCAGGAAAACTTAAGCTCGCTACAACAGATGATAGATATGAAACAACCCCAGGAGAAAAGCCAGAAACATAAGGGAATCACTGTTGAGCTTTATTACTAGTCAGCACATTTTCATCAGTGGCAAAGTAGAGAAAAAGCACAGTTGGATTAGAATAGATTATCTAGATTAGCCTATCTCAAATCATAGGGAAAATGAATCTATGTATAAAGAAAGGGTAGTTAACAGAATGTCCCAATAAAGGCTGTCAGCCAATGAAAATTAGAAACATCAGGACTTTTTGATTTCATGTTGCAGGATATTACAACTGGAGTTGTATACCAAAATAATGAAGCAATAAGTACTACCTAATGCTAGTTTAAAAAACAAATAAATCATCTTTGTTTTATAAAATAAAATAGTACAAGTACCAAAACAAAAGAACTTCCTTTTCATGACACTTCTATAGGTATGTTGCAAAAAGCACATATAGCCTAGGTCAAAGGTGGATCACAACCTCTCAAAAGATCAAGATTAAGAAAGGGATTCTCAGTTGAAAATGTATAATTAAGAAACATCGCCCAGAATAAGCAAGATTAGAGATAGCGTTAGGGGATTAGAGGATTATGGTTAGGATCAGGATAAGGGTTATTAGGGTTAGGATGCTTAGGAAAATAATAGGTTAAGATAGGATTAGAGATTTAGGGTAAGTCTCAGGGTTAGGCTCAGGGGTAGAGTTAATGTGGTCACCATTATTCTTGATGATGCCACTGAATCAATAGTATCCCTACTACCTAAAGAAGAAATGTCAGGGTTAGGGTTAGGGTCATTCTCAGGATTAGGCCAAAGAATTCGTTTGTTGTGCTCTGTGAACTCAGTTTCTATCTTTTTGCTCATCTGCCTTCCTAGACCTCTTTTTCATAAGATCAAAATCTTTCCTGCCCCAATGAATGTGGAAAATGAGTTATCCAGGAACCTAGAATTCCCAGAAGGGAAATCTCTTTACATTATTTTGGGGCCCAGCTTACATACAAAAGAAAAAAATTGAGCTTTTTTTGTTCTCAGTTTCATAAGATGGACAAAATCATGGGACTCAGTGCCCCCTTTGGTCATGATATCATAAATATTGCATGGGCCATTTGTCTTCACCACAACTTTGGTAAATATAACCAAATGGTACAAGACAAAATGGTCTCCATCATTATTCTTAGTGGATTCACAGAATCAATAGGATCCCTATTTCACAAAATATAAGACCTCTAAGTTATTTATTTTATATCTTAATGTTTTGTTTTGTTCTTATTTTGATATCTTCTACCTTATTCATTTAATTGTTTCTCTAAAAACCTAAAAGTTTATCCATACTAGTTCCACACTGGCATACTAACAAAGGAAGTGATGACTTTTATATTCACAAAATCAAGCAGATAATCAAGGGATAAGTTTCCAAGGGCCAGACAGATTGTTGCCAGCAAAGAATAATTGTGCAACCCTATGCTGGGTCTTACTGTTAGTTATTTTTTTGTCAGCTAACTTTCCTCTGAGATAAAATGCCCTTCAATACTATTCTGCTCTAGATATGTATGGTTTACTTTCTGTCCAAACTAAAAATATGTTCACTAAAGATCTCTATATGAAGTTTTCGCAAGATAATCAATCAAAATTATGGAAAAAGAATCCCAGACAATCAATAAACATAAATTCATGGCTTAATAAAATTTGTCTATTATTACTTATGTATAGAATATCCACATGAAATCATTGTTTATTCTTCACATTTTTTTTCTTAATACCAAATATATTACAAGTAAAGTAAACTGGTTAACTTTGACTAAGTTAATTTTATTCTTAATAAATAAACTTTAAAATTAATATGAATAGACAAAGGTATATTTAATCAATAAATCTCCACAGATAAAATAAATATGAAATGATATTATGTCTCTGAATCTGTATTTGGAATAGGTAAAACGAGGATATATATTTAAATTGTAATGTCTACTTTTAAGGACATTATATATGTAAACATACAGATCCGGTCACAGTGATGTCTCTATCAACCCTATCCCAATTCTAGTATATCATAATGTCACTCTCCCTTAGGGTTCTAAATTAGTTGTAAAGATTTTTGTTTTCCTAGATCTGGATTTGATATTCATATTGGACATTGTCTTCACTCAATGTAAGAAAGATACTTGTGTGCCTTGAAAATGAAATATACATGTGTAAATGTTTATATAGACATAAACACTCTAATAATTCAAACAATATTTATATCTCAAAAGGCCTCATTAAAAACCAATAAATATACTAAGACAGAAAGATCAGCATAGGGCTTCTGACTTATTGTCTAAATTAAACAACAACCATTTTCATATCTTCAACTCCCTGGAATTAATATAATCACAGAATGCCTTTTTAAATGTTATTAAAACTCTGTGAAATGAGGGGACATGTGTGGCCAGTATTTCTATAATTTGTAGGGGGAATAACTAATTAGGTCATGTGAATTTGTCTAAAGATATCCTGAGTAACTTGTTTTTGATGTATAGAATGTACTTCAGGGCTGGAGAGAAGGCTCAGCATTTAAGAGCACTGACTGCTCTTCGAGAGGTTCTCAGTTCAATTCCCAACAACCAAAAGGTGGATCACTACCATATGTCACAGGATCATATGCCCTCTTCCTCTGTGTCTGAAGACAGGGATATTATGCTCCCATACATGAAATAAATAAATAAATCTTTTTTTAAAGAAATGCTTTGTCAATTTTCTTTAGGGAAAAACAATAATTTTACATTTTATCCTTTGATAAACTATGATAATTATAAAACGTGGTATCATTGAAACATAGAAATGGGGAATAAAGCCGGGTGGTGGTGGCGCACGCCTGTAATCCCAGCACTCTGGAAGGCAGAGGCAGGTGGATTTCTGAGTTCGAGGCCATCCTGGTCTACAGAGTGAGTTCCAGGACAGCCAGGGCTATCCAGAGAAACCCTGTCTCGAGAAAAACAAAACAAAACAAAACAAACAAACAAAAAAAGAAATGGGGAATAAAAATATTTTATTCCCCACTCCTGAATTAATATTCTGACAACAAATTGTGGATTTATTTGTTAAAACTATTTTAACTTATGGTGTTAACATTTAATGGTCTTAAAAAAGAAGTATTTATATATAGGGACTTCTATATCTTCTACTCTGATCCTATATAGTTGGAGTTCAAGGTCATCCTTTTATCTTCTTAAAAAGCTTTCTGAAAGCACATTTTCTAGAAAGAAAAAGAGCCAGGACTACTGAGTATCATTGGCCATCTTATTTTTCATTCCAATCATTGGACAGAAAGAATAATTAAAGCCACCTTGTTGGGGTAAATATTATTATTATTTTTTTACCACAATTGAATGATAAGGATTCCAAGTAAAAGACACAAAAGACTTGGTATTTATAATAAGATTTATAGCACTACAGTATGATGGACTATTTTGTATAGTTCCTGTTAATAACTGTGAAATATTTGTCTGCAATGGGGGAGCTAGAGAAAGGATCCAAGGAGCTGAAGGGCTTTGCAGCGCCACAGAAGGAACAGCAATGAGTCACCCAGTGCTCCCAGAGCTCCCAGGGACAAAATCATCAACAAAAGAGTACACATGGAATCACTCATGTCTCCAGACACATAGGCAGCAGAGGATGGTATTGTTAGACACCAAAGGGAGTAGAGGCCCTTGGCCCTGGAAAAACTTGATACCATAGTGTAGAGGAATATCAGAAAAGAGGAGCAGTTTAGGGTTGATTGGGGAGGGGAGATGGCTTAATGGATTTTTGGGGGAGGGGGAACCAGGACAGGGGACAAAATTTGAAATGTATATAAGGAATATATTATAAAAAAGAAAAAAATGAATAGAAAAAAATGGATACAATGTTCAAAAATAAATCTGGATTATAAAACTTTACTGGGACTAAACAACAAAGCGTTCTGTAACATATGAAAAAGCAAAGTTACAAACAATTGGAGAAAGGAAGAAAAGGAATAAGAAGAAGGAGAAGAAGAAGGGGAAGAAGAAAAGGAAGAAGAAGAAGAAGAAGAAGAAGAAGAAGAAGAAGAAGAAGAAGAAGAAGAAGAAGAAGAAGAAGAAGAAGAAGAAGAAAAAGAAGAGGAGAAGGAGGAGGAAGAAGAGAAGAAGCAGGAGGAGGATTAGGTCTGGAAAATATTTCCAATAAAATCATAAATGAAAATTTTGCTAAACTAAAGAAGGTGTCTGATAATGTACAAGAACCATCAACAATACTAAACAGACTGAGAAAAAGTCCCTTTGCCACATAATAATCAAAACCCTAAACATATAAGATAAGCAAATATTAAAAAAAACTGCAGCAGAAAAATTTAACACACTAAACAAAACAAAAACTAGAAATGTATGAAATCACAACTATTAGCTTCATATCCATCTTATTTTTATAGAATTAATTCATTACATACACAATGTTCTCCCTGCATGTATTCCTGCAGGCCAGAAGAGGGCACCAGACCCCATTACATATGGTTGTGAGCCACCATGTGGTTGCTAAGAATTGAACTCATGAACTGTGTAGGAACAGCCACAGCTCTTAACCTCTGAGCCATTTCTCCAGGTCTATTCCTGCTTTCTTCTTGTATATTATAAAAGACAAAAAGATGCTGCATAGTCTCAGAAGCCACCCATGCTTCTACAAGAAAGCAACTGGTCCAGATGTTTTGGACAGAATTACAATCAGTCATGATACTGAAATTATTCAGAGGTCATGGCCTGGAACTATCAAGTAAGAAGCAACCACTAGAAACCTCACAGGAAGTCACATCTGGCTGATCATTCCAATCCAACCCCATAGAGGACACACTGCTCAACCACATGCTCCTCCCCATTGTGGGCAGTGATCCTGTACTCACCATGTCTTGATTTCAGAGCTTCCCTGAGGTCCCCTCACAACATACAACAGCAGAGCTCAGAGCAGGACACAGGGAACCACTCAAGCTGCACAGCCACATGGAAAACGCTCAATCAGCATAAATGTCTAGAAAACATTTCCAAATAAAACCATAAATGAAAACTTTCTTAAACTAATGGAGGTGCCTGTTAATGTAAAAGAAGCATCCAAAATATCAAACAGATTGTAGAAAATTGTCTTTGCTGCACAGTAATCAAAACAGCAATCATGAAAGGAAAACAATATAAATAACTACTACATAAATAACTAACAAAACTAAAGAAAAAAAATAGCCTGGGACCTATCCCCATCCATCCCACAGCCTTTCACCCAAGCCAGCTCCAACCTGATCATGAATGTTCCTTGGGAAAGCACCAGCCCAGACCTCTGTAAACTCTACCAGGTCTTTGTCATGTCACAGCCTAGCCTGTGTCATTAAGGAACAGGATGCAGTTTATTGGCCTGTGAATTCCCTTCCTGTCTCACCAGCTCACAGGCAGAAGCCAGGGCCTGGCACACAGCCCAGCGATCTATGGCGGCCAGGCTCGGCTTCTGTTCCCACAGGAGGTTTGTGCCAGGAGGCCACTGTGCCCGCCTGGAGGAGCACAGAGAGGGTTTGCACTCCTCCCTGCTGCAAACTTTCCATAGCGGGAACCTGCGCTTTGCCGGGCCACTGTTCCAGCCCGGAGCACAGAGAGGGTTTGCACTCTGCCCTGCTGCAAACTTTCCAGAGCAGAGCCAGAAGCCCGCGCTTTGCCCAGCCACTGTGCCGGCCTGGAGCACAGAGAGGGTTTGCACTCTGCCCCGCTGCAAACTTTCCAGAGCGGGAAGCCTGTGCCTTGCCCAGCCACTGTCCCCGCCTGGAGCACAGAGAGAGTTTGCACTCTGCCCCGCTGCAAACTTTCCAGAGCAGAGCCGGAAGCCCGCGCCTTGCCCAGCCACTGTCCCCGCCTGGAACACAGAGAGAGTTTGAACTCTGCCCCAATGCAAACTTTCCAGAGCGGGAAGCCCACACCTTGCCCATCCACTGTCCCTGCCCAGAGCACAGAGAGGGTTTGCACTCTGCCCCACTGCAAACTTTACACAGAGGGAAGCCCACGTCTTGCCAGGCCTCTCCAAACTTACAGACTGTTTCTGTGGAGACAACAGGAGGATAGCGCAGTGTGATTTGAGAGCTCACAGACACCCACAGCATGGAACACTATTTTCATCTGGATGCACATGCGAATGCGGTCCTTTTCCACAATTCCAGGCCGGGCTGCTCAGAGCCCGGGAAGCTCAGCATTGCAGAAGTGGCTAAATGCGCGCACTCACCTCCTTCCCGCCTCTGCCAGACCTCTGACAAACACGCACATTCAAACTCCCAGCCCACTTTCGTTCATAAAAACTAAAGAGAGGAAATGACGACATTCCAGGAGGCTGGAAGCAGGGCGGGCGCTGCGGTGACGTCAGGGGTGGGGCCAGCGCTAGCCGGGTGACAGCCAGGGACACTAACATGGCGCCCACCATGGGCTGAGGTGCAAGGTCAGGGGCGGGGTCGGGGCACAGGGAACATCAGGGGGCGTGGCCAGCGGTTGCTGGGTGTAAGTCAGGGAATCCAACATGGCTCCTGCCCGGGTCTGAGATAGATGAACTAGGGGCAGGGTTGGCGTGATGTCAGGCGCAGGGCCAGCAGTCTCTGAGTGACTGACAGTGCTGCCAATGTGACATTTTCACTGAATTTGAAGAAACATATAAATATGTGTGTTAAATTTGAAGAATTTGATGTACAATAATACACATGAAAGTGTACACATAGATAATACATCAAAACTGCCTGACAAACCATGTAAAAAAATTCTAAACAAATTGATGGCTTTCATGGAAAATACTTCTTATAAAATTGAGGAAATATACAGAAAATTTATTTAAAATTAAGATTTGGCATTGAAAATAAATACACATAAAAAGTTGACAAAGAAAACTAAATGTGTAGGCAAACTCAATTTTAGGAAAAAATTGAAAAATAAAGTGTTAAAATTGAAGAATATGTTGGAAAATAATAATGGTAAAAGATAAGTCATCTTTACTAAATCAAGCACTTACAAACATTTTCTTATTAAATTAATCATATTCATGGAAATATTTCTGATAAAATTGAAGCAGTGTATAGAAAAGTAGTGTTAAAGATTTTTCATGGGAAATTATTCAGATACTATTGTGTACATAAAAACATCTCTAAATAATTGAAAAATTAAATAGAAATGTTTTCTGATAAAATTAAAGTTTCTCATAACTAATATTCAAGTAATATTGAAGAAATATATATAGATATGTGTTAAAATTGAAGAATTAGTTGGAAAATAATAATAGTAAATTAACCTAAACCAAACCTTTATGTTTATGTGATAAAAATACCCATCTAAGCATTTTCAGTGCTTTGCTTTCTTATTAAGCTACATTAACTTAGATAAAGCTTGATGTCAGGAGATTTTCTGTAAAGTTAGTTTTGGTAGGGATGAAAAAATTTTAATAAAAAGTTTTCTAATACTAAAATATAAGTCTTTTTTCGTGAACTACTAGAATAGAAAATATCTTAAGGGAATACGAACATTAGAAGTTCTTTAATGTTTTTGGTGTTTGGCATTAAAGTTGGCGGTGGGGGTTTGCAGAATAAATCCATTAATATTAAAAATTTTAATTATAGAAATTAAGTGAAATAAAGTAATATGTCTAAAAAGCTTTAAGATATTAGCCTTCGATGATTTGGTTATGTGGACTAATGATCCTTCACTTAATGTCCAGCTACATGATAAGTTGCCCTTCATGCCTTGACGGCTATGCTGAGTCACAGCATCCTAAAAATAAAAAAATACCAACTGCCCAAGACAGTTATGGAAGTCTTGGCTGATTAGACCCGTACCATCGAGATGTCTTATTTAAGGGGAACGTATGGGCGATAACGCCTTCAATGGCCCTGATGTAAGAAGCAGATGTCTGATAAAGTTTCAGTTTAGCTACCCCCAAGTGTTATGGGCCCGGAGCGAGAAGAGGGGCATGGGTGGGCGGGTTGATGATTTCACGGAGGATGGTAGATTAATAGACCAAATGGGGAAGGGGATAGTCATATGGAAGAGAAGAGTTTATGACAGAATGGTGTATGTATGATAACGCAGATATGTCTATTGAGCATTAATTATAAATGTAATTAAATAATATTCATGTTATGAAGGGTCTTATGTACGATTAAGATGATTTATGTGCTATTACATTAACTTACTTCACTTGCTTATATGCTAGGGGAATGTAATTTAATGTACTATATACATAAATGTAATAATGTACTATATAAATTTATGTACTCAAGAAGTAGTTTAACAAGAATATCAGCTTTGGGTGTTGATGGTGGGGAGGTAGACTTTCTTCTTGATGCCCTGAAAAGATAGTTCTTCATTTTTTGGTTTACAAGACCAAGGTAATTTTTATACTATCAGGACATAGGTTTCATTTTAATATTTTATCTTCAATGATTCCTGAGATAGGTATAAGGATGAGGATAATAGAGAAGTAGCTGATTGAGGCTAGTTGGCCGATGATAATGAATGGGTGTTCTACTGGTTGACCTCCAATTCAGGTTAGAACAAGAAGGTTGGCAACTAGGATTCAGTACAGGGTTTGGCTAATTGGGCAAAATATTAGGCTACATTATTTGGAGGTGTGAAGAAATGGTAATAGGGCTAGGATTTGAATAGATAAGATTAGAGCTAGAACCCCACCTAGTTTATTAGGGATGGATCGTAGGATTGTGTAGGCGAATAGGAAGTATCATTCTGGTTTGATGTATGGCGGAATATTTAGTGGGTTGGCAGGCATGTAGTTGTCTGGATCACCTAGTAGATCTGGAAAAGAAAGGATTAAGGTTATTAGGAATGAGACTATTATGAGCACACCTAGGATGTCTTTAATTGTATAGTATGGGTGTAATGCGATTTTATCGGCATCTGAATTAAGGCCTGTTGGATTATTTGACCCAGTTTCGTGAAGAAATAAAAGGTGGACAACTACTAGGGCGGTAATGATGAATGGAAGAATAAAGTGAAAAGCGAAAAAACGTGTTAGTGTAGCTTTGTCTACTGAGAACCCTCCTCAGATTCATTCTACTAGGGTAGTTCTGATGTATGGGATTGCTGATAGTAAGTTTGTAATTACTGTTGCTCCTCAGAAGGACATTTGTCCTCATGGAAGAACATATCCTATGAATGTTGTGGATATTACTGCAAATAAAAGGATTACAGTGATGTTTCATGTTTCTATGAAAGTATAGGATCCGTAGTATATCACTTGTCCTACATGTAGAAATAGGCAAATGAAGAATATTGAAGCTCCGTTTGCATGTATATATCGGATCAATCATCCGTATTTTACGTCTCGGCAAATATGAGTTACTGAAGAAAATGCTGTTATTATGTCTGATGTGTAGTGTTTTGCTAGAAATAGGCCTGCGAGCATTTGGATTATAAGGCAAATTCCTAGTAGAGAACCAAAGTTTCATCATGATGAGATGTTAGATGGGGCTGGGAGGTCGATGAAAGAGTGGTTAATAATTTTTAGTAGTGGGTGTGTTTTTCGAATGTTTGTCATTAGGTTTCTATAGTTGAATTACAACGATGATTTTTCATGTCATTAGTCGCAGTTAAGTGCTGTGTGGAAATAATGATAAATTATATTTCTGTTTTAAGTTTATTATTTTTGACTGGATGTCTTGGGTTGGCTTTAAAACCTTCTCCTATTTATGGTGGACTTGGATTAATTGTTAGTGGGTTTGTAGGATGCTTAATGGTTTTAGGGTTTGGTGGTTCATTTTTAGGGTTAAGAGTGTTTTTAATTTATTTGGGTGGTATAATGGTAGTGTTTGGGTATACAACTGCTATAGCCACTGAGGAATTTCCTGAGACTTGAGGGTCTAATTGAATGGCTTTTAGTATTCTGGTTGTTGCAGTATCAATGGATTTGTTAATTATGTATATGTTAAGTTATTATAGTGAAGTGGAGTTGGCAAATTTTGATAGTTTAAATGATTGATTAATATACGAGATTGATGATGTAGGCGTGATGTTAGAGGGAGGAATTGGTGTTGCGGCTATATATAGTTGTGCTACTCGAATAATAGTAGTTGCTGGGTGGTCTTTATTTGCTGGAATTTTTATCATTATTGAAATTACTCGAGACTAGTAATGCAAATTAAGATTACTAGAAGTAGGGAAATTAAAAATGATAAAAAATAGAACTTTACTAATCCTTTTTGATTGGTTAGCAGTTTTGAAATATGGGAGTGGATTGTTGAAGTGGATTTTGGGATAGATTTTTCTAGTCATGATAAATGTAGAAGGTTAAGAGATACTTTAAAACTTAATATTAGAGTACTAGTGGGGATAATTCGGTGAATAATTAGTGGGAAGTATCCTAGTAATGTAGAGAATGATGAGTATGGGTTTTTTTTTTTTTTTTTTTTTTTTTTTTTTTTTTTTTTTTTTTTTTTTTTTTTTTTTTTTGTTAATAGAGAGGTTTAGTGTGAGGTTATTAAGTTCTAGGGCTATTAGGAATCCTAAAATGGAGATTGCTAGAGCTGTAGTTTTTAGATATCATGCTATTATGAGAATTGGGATGTGAGTTGGTGGGATGTTATAAGAGATAAAAAAAATCCGGCTAGACGTTTAATTGGGTTTATGAGGTCTGGATTGTTTTCGTTAATTGAGATTATTGGTGGGAATCATGGTTTTGATATTACTACAAAGTAAATGATTCGTATGCTGTATATGGCTGTTATTGATGTAGCGATTAGTGTAATTAATAGGGCTCAGGCATTGGTATTACAGGTGTTGATAGCTTCAATAATTAGGTCTTTTGAGTAGAAGCCTGTGAGGAATGGTATTCCTGTTAAGGCTAGGCTGCCGATTGTAAGGCAAGATGATGTGAATCGTATAGTTTTTATTATATTCCCTATTTTTGGATATCTTGTTTGTCGTTTAGGCTATGAATGACTGATCCTGAGCATATAAAGAGTATAGCTTTAAAGAATGTATGAGTGCAAATGTGAAGGAAGGCTAAATAGGGATGGTTAATTCCTAAGGTTACTATTATTAGTCCTAGTTGACTGGATGTGGAAAATGCTACAATTTTTTTAATGTCGTTTTGGGTGAGGGCAGAGCTGGTAGTGAATAGAGTTGTTAGGGCTCTACGACATAGTATTATTGTTAGAATGGAAGGGTTGTTTGATGTCAGTGGGTGAAATCGAACTAGTAAGAAGATGCCTGCTACTACTATAGTGCTAGAGTGAAGGAGGGCTGATACTGGTGTTGGTGCTTCTATGGCGGATGGGAGTCATGGGTGGAGGCCAAATTGGGCTGATTTCCCTGTTGCTGTGATTAGTAGACCTAGAAGGGGGATTATATTATTATTATCTGTAAGCAGAATTTGTTGTAGTTCTCAGGAGTTTATATTTAGGCAGAATCATGTTATGGCTAAAATGAATCCGATATCTCCAATTCGATTATATAAAATTGCTTGTAGGGCTGCTGTATTTGCATCTGCTCATCTGAATCATCATCCAATAAGTAAAAATGACATGATTCCCACTCCTTCTCATCCAATGAATAGTTGAAATAGGTTGTTAGCTGAGGTTAAAATTAGTATGGTAATAAGGAAGAGTAATAAGTACTTGATAAACCGGTTGATGTTAGGGTCTGAGTGTATATATCATGATGAAAATTGAATAATAGATCATGTAACGAATAATGCAACGGATATAAATATAATTGAGAAATAATCTATTTTGATGCTCATTGATAGTTCGATAGATTTTATTGTTGTTCAGTGTCATGAAGTAATTATATATTCTGCATTATAGTAGAATAGTATTATTAGTGGAAGTAAGCTTAGAAAGAATGAGAATTTAATTGATAGCATTGCATGAAGGGGAAAGTTAATATATTTAGATAGGCTAGTTATAGATATTATGATTGGTATAAGTAGTGTCATAAAATAGATAAAATAGATGTTATGGTGTTTATTACTTTCATTTAGATTTACACTAAGATTTTTAGTTCTTAAGAGCAATGGATTACTTTTGTCTTATAAAAGTAAGAAAGCCATGAATTTAAGCATGGGAGCATGAATTAGCAGTTCTTGCATACTTTCTTGGTAAATAAAGAGTGTTAGTTCTTATTTTTAGATTCACAGTCTAATGTTTTTTTTAAAACTATATTTATATATTGTTAGTCCTGTAATAAGTTTTGGGCTGACAGTTAATAGAGTTAGGGGGATAATGTGGAGACTTATGAGTGTAAGTTCTCGTGTATGTGATGGTTGAAGGTTATTTATATGGTTGGTTAGTTTTCCTCGTTGGGTTGTAATAATTATATATATTGAGTATATGCCCGTAATAATAATATTAATTCCTATGAGGATAATAGAGAAATTTGATCAGGAGAAAAGTGATATTGTGATAAATAACTCTCCAATTAGGTTAATTGATGGAGGAAGAGCAAGGTTATCTAGGCTTGCAATTAGTCATGAGATTACTATAAGTGGGAAGATTATTTGCAGGCCTCGGGTTATAATTATGGTTCGGCTGTGGATATGTTCGTAGTTTGAATTTGCTAGACAGAATAATAATGATGAAGTCAATCCGTGTGCGATTATTAATATTGTGGCTCCTATGAAGCTTCATGGGGTTTGAATTATAACAGATGCAATAACTAGGGCTATATGGCTGACTGAGGAATATGCAATTAGTGATTTTAGGTGTGTTTGACGTAGGCAGATTGAACTTGTTATAATTATACCTGATAAAGATAGGAGAATAAATGGATAAGCTATATATTTGGTTAGAGGGTCTAGGATAATGGAAATTTGTATTATTCCATAGCTTCCTAATTTAAGTAGGACAGCTGCTAGAATTATAGATCCTGCGATTGGAGCCTCAGTGTGAGCTTTTGGGAGTCATAGGTGAACTCCATATAATGGTATTTTAATGAGAAATGCTATTATGCATGCTAGTCATATAATATTATTTGATCATGAGGGGTTAAGGGAGTTAGTAGTTAATGATAAAATTATAATGTTGAGTGTTCCTGTGAAATTTTGAATATGAATTAGAGCAATTAGGAGGGGAATTGAGACAATTAATGTATAAAATAAGAAGTAAAGTCCTGCATTTAAGCGTTCTGTTTGGTTTCCTCGTCGTGTAATAATGATTAATGTGGGGATGAGGGTGGCTTCAAATAGAAGTTAGACTATGATTAGTTTGGTTGCTGAAAAAGTTATGACTAATAAAATTTGTAGGCTAGTAAGTAAAGAAATGTAGAGTTTTTGATATAATATTTTTTTCTTTTTTTAGGTGATTTTGGCTGGCTATAAGTATTAGTGGTAATAATCAGGTTGTTAAAATAATTAATGGAGTGGATAATGGATCTGAGGAAAATGTAAGTGAGAAATTTAAATAATTTTCATCTGTTTGTCATAAAATTGATAGGCTAATTAGACTAACTAAAAAGCTGTAGGAGGTTACATATGTTCATACTTTTTTGGATTAGAGAGTTAGGTTAATGGGAGAAGTATTAATGATGGGATGATAATTTTTAGCATTGTAGTAAGTTGAGGTTTTGTATGTAATCAGTTCCATATGTGTTTGATACTTTTACTAGAAGAGCTAATCCTACTGCTTCTTCGCATGCAGCAAATACTAGAATTGTTATTGGGATTGGCATTGATGCTATTGAGTTGGAATTTAAGGTAGCTATAGAGGTTATGATAAATAGGGATAATATTAGGCCTTCTAAGCATAGAAGTGTAGATATAAGGTGAGAGCGGAATGTGAGGGTGCCTAAGAGTGATAAAGTAAAGGCTAGTGTGAGGTTAAGGAAGGCAGATGTCATTTTGGTAATTATGAGTATATTCATAATCTAATGAGTCGAAATCATTAATTTTGTTTAAACTAATTACCAGTTACTCAGTTCATTCTAGTCCTTTTTGAGTTCATTCGTAAGCTAATCCTAATGATAGAATGGTTAGTAAAATTAAAGCTGAGATTATTATTGTTAACGTTTTTGTTGTTTGAATTGCTCATGGAAGGGGAAGGAGTAAGGCAATTTCAAGATTGAAAAGTAGAAACGTAATAGATACAAGGAAAAATTTTATTGAAAATGGTAGGCGGGTAGAGCTAGTTGGGTCAAATCCGCATTCGTATGGGTTTGCTTTTTCTGTATATAAGTTCATTTGAGGAAGTCAAAATGCAATTATAATAAGAATAAAAGATAGAATAGTGTTAATAGAAATAATAATTAATAAATTGATTACTCTTTTCAGAGGGTTTTCAGAATTTACTAATTGGAAGTCAATTGTATTATTTATACTAAAAGAGTAAGATCCTCATCAATAAATAGACACGTAAAGGAATAATCATACTACGTCTACGAAGTGTCAGTATCATGCTGCTGCTTCAAACCCGAAATGGTGTTTAGATGTAAAGTGAAATTTTAGTTGTTGAAGAAGGCAGACGATTAGGAATGTAGATCCAATAATTACATGAAGTCCATGAAATCCTGTTGCTGTGAAGAATGTAGATCCGTAAATTCCATCTGAGATGGAGAATGAGGTTTCGAAATATTCGAAAGCTTGAAGAATAGTGAAGTAAAGTCCTAGTATAATAGTAATTAGAAGAGCTTGATTTATGTGATTGCGTTTTCCTTCTATCAAGCTGTGATGGGCTCATGTAATTGAAACTCCTGATGCTAGAAGAACTGATGTGTTTAGTAGTGGTACTTCTAGTGGATTAAGAGGGGTAATTCCTGTTGGTGGTCAGCATCCTCCCAGGTCGTGTGTAGGTACTAAGCTTGAGTGGTAAAATGCTCAGAAGAACCTGGCGAAGAAAAATACTTCAGATACAATAAATAAGACTATTCCATATCGTAAGCCTTTTTGGACAATGGGGGTATGATGTGCCTGGTATGTTCCTTCACGAGTGATATCTCATCATCATTGATATATTGTGAGAGTATTAGCTTCGGTGACTGAGATATTCTGGATTCTTGGACTTTCCATCCTATCCAGTTCTTGTGGAATAAGACAGACTGCATCCTGGAGGTCAATTTAATATATCCCCCTATCAGGAAAGAGAGAGTGAGTGAGAGATCATTTTATGTGATCTTTTGCTCTCGAAAACAGGCACCCCAAATAGACTCGCTGGCCCATGAGCACTTTCCCCATTGCCTGTCTAAACCGTTGCCTATAATGTTTAACTCTAGACAATGGTGTGATGTTGAAAGATATTTCCTATCCATTCACTTTGAGGTGGTGAGAGGCTAGTGATTAGTAGGGAGTGAGGAGGAGAAGCTAGGGAGAGAAGCACAGGGAGATGCATGCAGGAGCCATGAGTGCGAGAGGGTAGAGATACAGGGTGCCAAGGTGGAATCAGAGGTAAATATATCTAAAGAATAGAGTATTGGGATTAGAACTTTTACTATAAGAGATGTCTTTGTTATTACCTTATTGGCATCTTGAACTTTTTAAAAATATATTTAAATCTAATTGGCAAATTAACTTATTAAGTGTTGAGAGTCAGTTCTTCTGGGTAATTTGAGACACCTTGGCTGGGGAGCCAACAGAACTGGTGTCCCACACGCAGTGTGACATGTGTGAAACATGGGTCCCCTGCATATGGCAGAGAGAGAACTCAGCAGAGATGCTAAGAAAGCTAGTTGGAAGGGATTGCCTCAGAGGCAAAAGTGAGATCACCTCTGAAGGTGGAGCAGCTGTGGAGACCTGGTAAGTGTCAGGTGAGTTAAGAAGTGGCCCGGACTGCTCTAGAATGTCTGAGGCAGTGACCAGATTCTTGATAGCCTGACTTGACCCTAACAAAGGGTTAGATTGCTACCCCTTCCAAGGCCTTCACTGAGTGGGCTGGTTGTCTCTCCTGTAGTTAGTTATGGTGGGTGAGAAATGTATTGGCTCATTTTTTTTTATTAAATATCATTACAACATCCAGAGAGATATCATCTTATATTGATCAGCTTCACTCCTTTGTTTTTTGTTTTTTGTTTTGTTTTATTCTTTGAGCATAGGCATTCCTATATAGCCCTGGCTGTCATGAAAGTAGGTCTGACTACCAGGCTGGCCTTGAGATCAGATATCCATATGCCTCTGATTCTGTTGTTCCAGATGTGCTTCTTTCCCTTAGGTTCTGGGATGACAAGATTTTGCCCTCAGACTAAGCAGAATCTTGCTTACTTAGGGAATGCAAACAGATGCTATGATTGTGGGTTTAATCCCCAGTTTCAGACCGTGTAATGGTTGGGAGAAGCTGTGGAGTATAAAGTAAAATCCAGTAACTAGAGTCTTCTCTGAATCAGAAGGTCAAGGACTTGCCCACTGAGTTCCATAGATAAAACAAAGGAGATGATGCAGTCCTCTCCCAGTTTTGTCAAAGATACATCAGATTCTGAAGAACATGCACTGACAAGTGCTCCTGTCTTGCCTGAGTAAAAGGTGTTCCATGTCTGATCCATGTTGTTTCTCTGGAGAGTCAAGCCCCTGCTCTGAGGATGGCTGGTTTGCAGACTGGGATCTATACTCCTTTTGTGTATTTGTGAGTTTGGACTACCTGAGATACGACCAAAGACAGAATTGTGCCATGAAGAAGAGCACAGAGGTCTCCCATATTGAGAGTCAGAGAGAGCCACATGTGGCTTCAGTAGTTGTAAACAATAACAACCAAGGCAAAGGAGGTAGACCAACCCTCACCAAGCTTGCTGAGGGAGAAAGGGCTGGAACTTGAGATCTATGATGGTGGAGACTGCCCTGACCAGCACCCTGCTTCTGACAGTCCCAGGAACCTAGGATGCTGGGCATAGCTTCAAAGGGCTTTTGGACAAAAGAAGAAAAAGAAGTGAATAACTCACGCAGAACTCTGTTTGGAGTCCAGGAGCCCTGATGCCTGCTAAGACCTGAAATTAGAGGATTCTCTGTCAGCTCCTGTTTTAAAGCAAAGGCACACACAAGGTAGTTGTGTCTTTGCAGCCATGTGCTGTTTGTTTGCTTGTTTCTTTAAATCTTTCTTAATAAAGGTGTTAAACAGCTGGAAATCTGTGTTCTTATTGTAATTGCCCAAGGGAAAATATGGGGGCTAGAATAGATCCAGATGAGGATATTTTATTCTTTCCTACCTTTGGTTACAGGAGTAACTGGTGGTTTGTTTGAAAAAAGTCCTTAGGAGACTTTGACATCCTGGTTTTCATGTTTGCAGGGACACAAAAGAACCAGCACACAGGGAGTAACGTTGAGCACTTTGGGAAACCACTCTGCTTAATCAACATGGTTGAGGAGTGATCTACCCAGTGCTTCCTTTACAAATTAATCTAGGGGCCACCTGCAACTTCCATTTTACCCCTTCTTCCTTCTGTGTAGACTAGACGAGCCCTGAACTCAGATTTACTTTGCGTTGTCTCTCTAGTACGGGGATTAGAGGCCTGGGCCACCACTTCTGCATTGAAGATTATTTCTATTTTCAGCATTTTCCTTTGGAAATTTCTGTTTCACAAGGGAACTCACCTGCAGAAACAGGACTGGCTAAGTTGGAAGTTCAGGGCAGTGCTAACCCTGACACAGAAAAGACAGCTCTCTGGCCTTGAGAGTGTGTCTTTTATGTGCTTCCTCTCTTGGAAGAGCTTCTTGTTTTACAAGCCTTACTTCTATTGTTGGTCTTCCTTACAGTTTAATCCCTCAGTAGGCTAAGCCGTGTACCAGGCTAAAGAATGATTGCACAGCTCTCAGTGTCAAGAGGACAATTAACTATCATTTCTTACAGTTGACTCTCTGAACATCATTTCTCAGGAATTTTATGTAGTAAGTAAAATAAACACGGCACAGAAATATGACCAGCATGTTATCCTTTGAATATTCAATATTTTCTGTAATTCACATTACCTAGAACTTTCAACAGAAGTGGGAAGACTCAGGTAATACATCTTGGATTCATTGAGAGAATGAGTCATCCCTGGGACCAGGCTGTTCTGTCAGCATTTAGGAGAGTACCTTGGGTTCAAATCAAGTCCCATTGCAGCTTGCTGGGCATAATCTGACTTGGTTGACAAAATAAAAGCACCAAAAGACTAAATCACGGATGCTGTTGGAAATGATTTCAGCTCACGTAAGCCAACAGCCAAGAAGAACTTGTTTGTGTAGGAAATTCACAGTTAATAGAGCCCTGAGCTTCCAAAGATGTGCACAGACCATTGCCATTCCTCTCTGGAGGAAGAGCAGCCCCACAGCGACCCTTGCTGTGAAGAAGTGGAAGTACCTGGAGCTCAGAGATAGAGCTGTGGATCTAAGGATCATTGTAGCTACTGGCTTCTTGGTTCCTACTCCAGCAGTGGCCTCTACAAGTGTAGACAAGCCAGCAGGGGGACTAACTATGGACCTGCCCTGCCAGGATTCCAAGACTCTCCTTAAAACTCGGGGTGTATGAGTGAGTCCACTGGGGTCGTCCTGTGTTTTCCCTGTCTGTCAAGTGTACTCTTTGACCATGGCCCCAAGGCAACAGGGAAACTACAGCTAGATGAAATGACCAGCTGAGACAGAACACCAGTTGAGCACTTGTCTGTGCCATTTGGAAAATCTTAGGCAAACAGAAAGGAAAGCAGCTGCAAGGAGATTTGTGTTTGCATGGAGTTTATTACATTGCATGAGAAGGGGACAGTGTCAGAAGTATTGACACACTTGTAGGGCCGAATGGGTCATTTACCTATGGTAGACAGAATAAAGTCTGCTTTTTGAAATGTCAGGAGGCTGAGCTGTCAGGAAAAAAAAATCTCTGCACCTGCAATGAATCTCCATCTCCGAACCTGGGCACCATGCGTTTTGGCCAGCCTTTAGGAGCACAAGTTCCAGAACCAGAGCTCTCTGCGTAATTCCACCTCTGCCTGCCTGTCACAATCCAATCCTGTCAGCACAGTGAATGCTCAGAGGAACAAAAACACATATGAGGTATAAAATCACCTTCGAAAAACAACTCAGCTTGGTCTCTCCTAGATAGCAAGACTTAGGACTTCCCTGGCATTATTGCTTACTTGTCTGTGATTCCATCTTCTACTGAAGACCTGCTGAGACATCCAGCCTCAGAGACTGAGAACTTCTGGATTCTTGGACTTTGCTTCCCATCCAGCTGTTGTGGAATAAGGCAGACAGCATCATGTAAGTCATTCTAATATAATCTCCTTTCAGGAAAGATAGAGTGAGAGATCATTCTCTGTGATCTTTTACTCTTTAAAACAAGCACCCCGAGAAGATTTACAGACCCATGAGCACTTCCCCCATTGCCTGTTTCATCAGACCACTATAATTTTAACTTAAGACTATTGCATCCAGAGTGATAGGATCTTAGCTTGAGAAGCTTCATTCCTTTCTTGTTTGCTTGTTTGGATATTTTAGCCTAGGTTTTAATCTGTAGCCCTAGCTGTCTTGAAACTAGGTCTGACTACCAGGTTGGCCTTGAGATCAGAGATCCAACTGCTTCTGCTTCTATGCCCAATCTGCTTCTTTCATATAGGTACTGAGATTAAAGTCTTGCACCACCAGACTGGGCAGAACCTTCCCTCTTTAAGCAATGCAAATAAATGCTAGTATTGTGGGTTTAACACCCAATTTTCCAGAGTGCAATGCTTGAGAGGAGGGTATAATTAACTAACTGGAGATTTCTCCATATCAAAAGGTCAAGGACTTGCCCTCAGTGTTCCATGGATAACCTGAAGGTTCCGAGGGAGTACCTTCTCAGTTTTGTCAAAAACACAGCAGATTCCGAAGAACATAGACTGTTGAGTGCACGTGATTTGTCAGCTGTGAGTTCAAGATCTTCCATGTCTCAGCATCTTTCTTTCTGTGGAGAAACAAACCACAGCTTTGATGATTGCTGGATTGTTGATTGGGATCTATACCCCTTTTACTATGTATTTGAGAGCTTGGACAACCTGAGATACAGCAGCAGATCGAATTGTGCCATGAAGGGCTCAGAGGTCTTTCAGACTGAGAGTCAGAGGGAGCCACAAGTGTCCTCAAGAGATGTGGACAACGACAAAAACAAAAGTATAGATGAGCCCGACCAACCCTCGCCAAGTTTGCTCAGGGAGAAAGGCCTGGAACTTGAGACCTGTGGTTGTGGAGACTGCCCTGACTAAGATCATGCTTTTTACAGTCCCAGGAACCTAGGATGCTGCATGTGGCTTCAAAGGACTTTCAACCAGAAGAAGAAGAAGAAGAAGTGAAAAAAAATTCACCCAGGATTCTGTTTGAGGCCCAGGAACCCTGATGCCTGCTAAGATTTGCAATTAGGAAATCTTCTGTCAGCTCCTGTATCACAAAAAAGAACATACAAAGGCAGCCAGGTTTCTGCAGCCATCTACTTCATGTTTGGTTTTTTACAGCTTTCTTAATAAAAGTGTTGAAATGCTGGAAATTTGTGTCCTTCTTGAAATGGACTTAGGGAAAAGGTGAAGTGTAGAGTGGATACAGATCAGGATACACTGTTCTCTAAACCAGGCACCCCAAATAGATTTGTTGGCCCATTATCCCTTTCCATTTGCCTGTCTATTGAGTCACCTATTATGCTTAGCTCTAGACAATTGCATTCAGAGTGAGGGGATTTTATTTTGAGAAGTGTCACATCCCATTTTTTCCTGCTTGCTTTTTTTTATTTTGAGCCTAGGTCAGAGGAATAAATGGTGTTTTGTTTTTGTTTTTGTTTTTTTGTTTGTTTGTTTTTTGTTTTTTAAGAAGTTTTCAGGCAATCTTAGTAAACCTGGTTCTCATGTGTCCTGGGCCATAAGATAACCAGCACACCGGGAGTAAACGTGAGAACTTTGAGAAACTCCTGTGCTGAATCAACGTGGATGACAACTGTTTTTAGAGTATAGAGATCCAACACGGCCCAGAGATACTGAGTAACAATGGCAGCTGAGAGGACCTAAAAACAAAATGAAACTGGGTCGGTATCATATTTCTCATATAATCGCACATAGGTGCCAGGGATTTTGTCCAGTATTTCCTCCACTCTTTCTGGACTCTAGGTTTTTGCAAAAGATCCTAGTACAGCCTGGAAAAGTCTGGTTCCTTTGGAAAACTAAAGCACCTAGAAACAAAATCAACTATGCTGTTTGCAATCAAGGTGTGATTTAGGATCAGACTGCTGACAGCACAGCATCATATCTCCTGCATACTCACACTCTAATGTCAAGCATTTTGGTTGGTGTCTAGGCACATGGTGTCTAGATCTTGGCTTCACACACAATCCCACTGTAGCCTGTCTGGCAGTGTCTGATCCCGTCGGAAAAATAAAAGCACAAAATCATGTATGAGGTCTGAAATCACTATCAGATTTCAGCACAGAGGTTGTTGACAGCCTAATGGAAATTGCATAAGCAGAAATTCTCAAGCACTCAGGGATAGGGCTGATCAGGGAGAACTGTCAAAGTGCATTGTTAGCTCCTGAGCGCCCTCCACTGGAAGCAATCACAGGCTTGCAGCTGGGAGCCAAGAAACATTCATACTTCTGGCCAGACTTATTCATTGCCCAGGCTCCTTTTCTAGCTACTGCAGGTGTGGCCTTGAGATGCCAAATCTTTTAAGTTCAGCTCCATTTTAGAGAATCTGACCTATGTTTGAACACAGGTAAAGTAACCGGCTGGTACCTAACATGAGTTTCCACATAGCCTCGAGACAGAATTTTGCTGTGGGTCAAATTCCCAACAAGACCGGCATTTCTGGGTTACACCTTCGAAAAGACCTCCATCTCCAGGTCATTCCCCCAACAAACACACACCACCAGGTTACAAGCCAACCCCTTGCCTAACCTTCACCAATTCAGAGGAGAACAGAAATTAAGTTTATGACTCCCAGCACCAGGCAACTTATTAAAGGC